>NC_047104.1:123717933-123960433 GCF_902500255.1 Thalassophryne amazonica
TTCGCCTGTGAGCAGGCTTTGTGTGAGGACTGGTCCTCTCGTCGTTTTTTTTATTGCAAATAAATGTCTGAACGATTTGGAGCTTTGCTGCATCAATTTTTTTCCAGAAACTGTGAGAGACCTCCAGGTGGACACCGTTCGGAAAATTAATATGGCTTTCAGGGCCGATTTTATGGGGATTATACAGATTAAGGAGTGTTACTGCCGCTTTAAGGATGGCCCACAACTGCTGAGAGCACGGCGCGCTCCCAGCGCCGATCGACATGCTCAGACCCCGCTGAAACAACCAGATCATTTCCAACGTGAAGGCTTTGTTGATCTGGGACCTCGTCTGACTTTCACAAAAGGCAGAAGTCTGTGGACATCAGCACTTTTTTTGGCACATTCCACTGTTACAGGAGTTTTTTTTCATGGAAATAAAAGCGGAGGGACGTGCCACGGAGCCATTTATTACGCGGGACAAAACCACCTCGGTGTTGGTCTCACAGGACAGCTTAAAGGTGGATTTCAGATGGATTCCGGTTGCTTTTCAGTCGTGTGATTGTCCGATTGTTATTGTGCATGAGCTGGACCTGCCCCAACATGTCCTGGAAGGCTTCATCACGGCGTTGCTTTGCGCCATGCAGCTCCACCGCAACGCGTGGAATTCCTCCGCACATCTGTCTCAATGTGCCGAAAAAATGATGATGTCCAAGTCTTTTCACAATTCCTGTGCTAGTCAGATGACATACCGGATCAAGACAGCGTCCAGTTTAGAAATGAATGGCACATTCCACAATGTCAGGAGTTTTTGTCATGGAAAGAGGAGCGGAGGGACGTGCCACGGAGCCGTTCATTACGTGGGACAAAACCACCTTGGTGTTGGTCTCACAGGACGGCTTAAAGGTGGATTTCAGATGCATTCCAGCTGCTTTTCAGTAGTGTGATTATCCGATTGTGATTGTGCATGAGTTGGACCTGCCCCAACATGTCCTGGAAGGCTTCATCATGGCGCTGCTTTGCGCCATGCAGCTCCACCGTGACACGCGGTGGAGCCGCTCCTCTTTCCATGACAAAAACTCCTGTAACAGTGGAATGTGCCGTTCATTTCTAAACTGGACGCTGTCTCGATCCGGTACGTCGTCTGATTAGCACAGGAATTGTGAAAAGACGTGGACATCAGCAATTTTTTGGCACATTGAGACAGACGTGCAGAGGAGGTCCGCGTGTCGCGGTGGAGCTGCATGGCGCAAAGCAACGCTGTGATGAAGCCTTCTAGGGCATGTTGGGGCAGGTCCAGCTCATGCACAATCACAATCGGATTATCACACGACTGAAAAGCAACCGACAGCCGTCTGAAATCCACCTGAAAGCCGTCCTGTGAGACCAACACCGAGGTGGTTTTGTCCCGCGTAATGAACGGCTCTGTGGCGCGTCCCTCCGCTTTTCTTTCCATGACAAAAACTCCTGTAACAGTGGAATGTGCAGAAAAAGTGCTGATGTCCACGACTTCTGCCTTTTTGTGAAAGTCAGATGAGGTCCCGGATCAACAAAGCCTTCACGTTGGAAATGATCTGGTTGTTTCAGCGGGGTCTGAGCATGTCGATCGGCGCTGGGAGCGCGCCGCGCTCTCAGCAGTTGTGGGCCGTCCTTAAAGAGGCAGTAACACTCCTTAATCTGTATAATCCCCATAAAATCGTCCCTGAAAGCCATATTAATTTTCCGAACGGTGTCCACCTGGAGGTCTCTCACAGTTTCTGGAAAAATTGATGCAGCAAAGCTCCAAATTGTTCAGACATTTATTCGCAATAAAAATCCGACGAGAGGGGTGGACCACTGCTCACACAAAGCCTGCTCACAGGCGAATGACGCAACCGACAGGCGTGAAAAAACTCACGCATGCGCACGAAGGTTCAAGCTTGGCTGACGCAATCACACGTGATTCAAATCCATATGGTTTTTGAAAAAAATAAAAAGGTTGAATACTTTTCTAACAGACCTCATAAGATTTCACACACCGCCCAAATCCGCTTAACGCTCTTACGCTCCAACTTACTTATGCTAATAAATATGTATGAGAAAATTAAAAGTAAGAGAATTGTCATTTATCACATGAACTGCAACAATGACAAAAATTTAAGATGTGTGTGACAAAATTTGAAAATTACCTTTGGAGAATATACTAAATGTGTTGCGAAACTGTCTGTCCTGTATACAGCTTACTTGTGGAAACAACAAACTACCTCACCTGACTATTTCAATAATGATAAAAAATATCTTTCAGCCTGCGAATATCACTGGTCCTCAGAAGGGCTGTTGATTGCAACTATTCTATAGATGTGTCCATTATAACTGCAAGCAATCCTGATGGCAACTGTGATGACCAACACTGCTTCACAAGCCACGAGACAAACCTGTCTTTCTTATACATTATGGTTAGTTTGTATGTTAAGTGCCAACATGGGATAAAATAGGTGGTTTACTGGTGCTCAACTGTATCTATCAGAACCCAAAATTTCTTAGTTTTATATGTAGTAGTTGTAACACCATTACAGTCAGGTCCAGGTGATGGTTTTGCTAATGTACACCATCACAATTGAATTACAATTGTCACTGAAGTGTAAAAAGGCCTGTCATCAAGAAATTTATAACATTTTAAGACTGTTTTATGCCATTTAGTTAATAGCATAGCATGCAAATGCATCCTTTCAAAGAACAAAGAACCTCTAATTCTCAACAACATTCAACACTGGAGTTGAAATGTGTAAAAAAAAAATAAAAAAAATCAAATATCCTATATAAGTGATTCATTTTTAAAAAGGGTGGCATGGACTAATAGCTCCTCAGTGACTTAACTAATGGGCTATTTTATCGATGAAATGGATTCTCATATCAATGGACTGATAAATAATAATAATAATAATAATAATAATAATAATAATTATTATTATTCAAGATTTTTAATTTTTTTTGTCTTGTGCAATCTTCACATCTTGAGCCAATTTAAGTGCAAGTTAAATATGATGCAATTTTCATATTTTATTATTTTGTTTTATTTCATGCCATTTGATATTATGGATAGGCCATAAATAATGTTTAAAAAAATAAAAAACATTAATACTGGATAGACACAGCATTTGCAAACTGAGGCTGACGCATGGGCCGACGTCAGTGTTTCGGCCGCCAACCAATCACAGGCTAGGAAAGAGAGGCCAGTATTTGGACCAATTCAGGGCCAGTTGTCGGGCTAGAGTGGCTGATAACACTATGTAACAATTTTTGTTCCTGGCTTCTAAGTGTTATATTTCAACTGCTTATGTCTAAAGTCTAAGGAAAATAACTACATTCAGCACAAACTTGATTTTATTTTTTTTTACGTTCTAGAAAGTTCTAAAGTTTCTTGAAATTTCAAGATAATTCTGGAAACTTCTAGAAAATTCTGGACAGGTCTAGCAGTTAAAGAATATTCTAGAAGACTACTCAGTAGTAGTGAAAGCGAATCAAGAATATTCTTGAAAACAGACAAATTTCAAAATATCATTGTCCTGCTCACAGAAGCAAAGTTTCTGTGGAATAGCAGCTACTTTCTATTTATTTAAGGCATAACAGGTTAGGAAAACACACTGTGTACCCAGGAACAAAACAAAAATAAAAATTTGTAACATAGTGTAATTATTTTTTTTATCCTTTCAAGCATAAAAAGAAACACTATGATCAGACATTCTCTCTGGCACGCACAGAACCGACAATGGTAAATAAACACTCAAGGTGTGGCTGCACCTGACTGTTTGCTGAAGGTACATAGAAAATAAACCATTATTAATTCTATTTATATGACACCTAATAAATCCTTGTCATTTATTTGGTGGTTTGCATGTCACAAGATATTGATCATTCATCCCATTTACAATTTTGGTTTGTTTTGTATCACAGCCCGCTGTGACCACCTTAACGTAAAAACATGGCGACAGCGCTTAGTATAAAAACAAACATGATGGTGTTTGTTTTGGTGACAGATGACGATGTGAACAAGCTTGTGGACGGTGCGTATTCTTCTAACACACACACACACAAAAATTTCAGTACGCCGTAAGCTGCCCAGATGCATTTTCAGTATTCGAGTTTACAGTCCTGACCTGGACTGTAAACTCCACCTCCGGATGTGTCTGTCCTGCCCAGGAACCTGAATTGTGCCACCATCTCCACCTTGTCCCCATTTATTGTGATGGGCTGTATATCTGATTTGCACCTCTTAAAGACCACAATCAGTTTTTTAGACTTGGATGTATTAAGGATGAGATTTATGGTGGTGCAGACAGACAGTTGCTCCACCTCCACTATGTAGGCAGTCTCATCTCTGGAGGATATGAGACCCACCACTGTGGTGTCATCCACAAACTTTATGATGGTATTGCTTGGGTGGGTGGAGGTACAGTCATGGGTGTAGAGCGTGTAGAGCAGGGGGCTTAGCACACAGCCGTGTGGTGAGCCGTTGCTGGTGCTCAGTGCTAAGAACAGGTGGGATCCTACTCTCACCCTCTGAGGGCGGTCTGTCAAAAACTCCATAAACCAACAGCAGATGTTATGGGAGAGACCCAGGTCCCCCAGCTTACTCACCAGTCTGCCGGGATGAAGATATTAAAGGCCGAGATGCAGTCCAGGAAGAGCAGCCTCTCGTTGCTCCCTTGCTGCTCCACATGTGTTAGAGTGGTCTGCAGAGTGGTGGCGTCCTCCGTAGACTGATTCGCTCTGTAGGCAAACTGATGGGGGGCAAACATGAAGTAATATGACCACAAACCAGTTTTTCAAAGCACTTCATAATGATGGGGGTTAGTGCCACTGGCCTGTAGTCAATGAGACACTTTATATTATTCTTTTTTGGCAGTGGAATAATGGTGGAGGACTTTAAACGGGGTGGGATGGAGCACTGGTTGAGGGACTGGTTAAAGAGGCTGGTGAAGACCCCAGCTAGCTGGCCAGCACAGTCCCTCAATACCCTCCCCATCACAACGTCAGGTCCGGCCACTTTCCGGGGGTCCACTGCACTCAAGGTTCTCATCACTTCCTCTACCTGCACAGTGAAAGACTGACTGTGGAGGGATGAGGGCTGCAGTGTCGGCGTCCATAGTGATTCAGCCTCGAAACGGACAAAGAAATGGTTAAGCTCCTCCACCAGTAACGCATCCCCGGACAATTGCGTGGTGTTGGTGGATCTGAAGTTGGTGATGTGCTGGACCCCTTGCCACACCTGTCGGCTGTTGTTACTACTGAAGTCCTCCTCAATCCTCTGCTTGTAGTTTGCCTTGGCCTTCCTGATGCCTCCCTTCAGAGCAGCACAAGCGCAGCTGTACATGGACCTGAAAGCGATGTTTCTCTCCCTCAGCAGTTCCTTGACCTCCCTGTTCATCCAGGGCTTCTGGTTGGGAAAAACCCGGATGTGTCTGTCCACAGTGACGTATTTACACAGTGTTGGATGTAGCCGAGTACTGCTTAAGTAAACACCTCCAGGTCCTGGTGGCAGAAAATGTCCCAGTTCATGCTTAAAAAACAGTCCTGAAACTGCTGAGTAGCATCATCAGGCCAAGATTTCACAGTCTTTGTTATGGGGGGAGCTTGCTTTCTCAATGGTTTATATGCTGGAAAAAGAAGCAGCGAAACGTGGTGAGAGGAGCCCAGATGGGGCAGCTGAGTGGCCCTATATCCATGCTTGATATTAGAGTAGGTTTTATTCAACATATTAGCTCCCCTAGTGGCACATTTAATGTGCTGTGGGATTTAGGGAAGAATGCTTTCAAATCAGCATGGTTAAAATCCCCTCCAATCACATGCACAGCCTCTGGATGTTTATTTTGCTGGCGACTGAGAGCATTGTCCAAATGGCTAAGAGCCATGCTAGCGTTAGCATGTACACAGCAGTCACCATGACAACGGTAAACTCACGTGGAAGGTACAAGGACCTGCATCTAAAGGTGATAAATTCCAGGTCTGCTGAGCAATGCTTGCCAATAACCGTGGCATTTGTGCACTAGCTGTTGCTCACATAAATGCAGAGTCCCTTTTCTCTAGTTTATAAATTAATAAAATACCAAATGACAAGGATCTGCTTTAGGTGTCATAAAACAAATGACTGTTTTGTCATTTGTACAATGGAAAGCATATTTCATAAGGCGAAACCTGAAATTCCAATTCATCTTCACCTCATGATATATTCATATCATTGCACTCAAAATCATTACTTGAATACTTGAGCTGACTGACTGATAAGCAATGTCACTAAAAGCAGTCATACCATTAAAATGTTAATACCTATCCACTAAAATGGTAGTCTTGACAGCCGGGATTTTGACTACAGCAAACAACAAACAGGAGCATGAACAAAAGCATTTTGAAAGAAAAAACCTTTTTTGTAAGAAAAAAAGAAGAAGCAGAAATTAGGGGGTGGCTTTACACCTAGCAATTAAGTCAAAGAACAGCATGAAACTTCTCTTATCTGCAAACCCCCCTGCCAAGAAATGGAGAAATAGCATCAATGGAGAGGCAAAAGGATGCAGTGACAGCTAGACCATTTTCTCAAAAGCCAAATTTTTGTTTTAAAAATTAAGATAATGGATGCAAAGACTTTAGATCAATATATAACATGAAAAAGAGGGCACCACTGGGGGGAGATAATAGGAATTAGGGTTGAGCCGGATACTCATTTCAGACAGATAAAACATTTTTGACGAGCACGAGCATGATACGAGTAAAACTCGTCAATATCTGTGCTTGTGCTGAAGGAAACTCACTATCTTCACGCTCTGTGACTGGCCAGTCACAAACAGCACCCACCCCTCCCTACACAGACACATCTCTCTGCAGCCTCTCGCATACACACAGACAGGACATCTCTCTCTGTGCTTGGCTTGATTCTACCTCACGTTGCTCTCTCAGTACTCAAGTTTTCTTCAGCTCGCCTTTTTTTTGGTTTGTATGATTAAAGTTACTTGGTGAACTTGTTTCATATCGTACTCGGTGCTTTTGACAAGACAGAGCTGAAAACAGCTTGTGTTGCGTCGGTCACTGCCTCCACTACAGTCAGGTTATTTATTTTTTTAACTGTTTGCTTGCTCTTCGTTTGGCTGGTGATATAAAGTCAGTAGGAAAACTTTGCTTCTACTGAACACTGTGCTTTTAAGAAGAATCCAGTGAACAAGGCTGAATATTTCCCTGTTTGCCATCACTAGATGCTTGCATGAATCACTAAGTTCACACAGATCATTCAAAAATAAACAGTATTACAGACAACTGACACACATACACACAAATAGCTGAACACACAAAGTAGCCTATATTAATATTTTTATTGAATATGGCTGCATGCAGTATCTGACACTTTCTCACTGCAGTTCATAAAAATAAATTGGACAAACAACCTCTCTCTCCCCTCTCACAGTCACACACACACACACACACATACCCCCACACACACCTTAATATTGTTTTGTGTGGAAAAAATGCCAAGAACGTTAGGTAGTAAAAATAAACTGGAAATAAAAATCACAGTTTGATCATAAAATTGAAAAGAAGTTGTGTTGAGTATGACAACTCTTGTTCATGCATACTAGTAGTTCATAATTTCCTACTACATTGAATGTCAATTCTGAGGCTGTTCTGTTATTCATTCATACACTTAAGAATATTCATATCCTGAGTTTATAAAAAACTTGTTCTGTAAAATAGTTTTGTTACTTTTATGAAAAAAAACATTGATTTGAATCTCAATTTTGAGGCTGTTCTGTAAATATTCATTCATACACTTAAGAATAATCATGTTCTGAGTTAAAAAAAAAAACTTGTTCTGTAAATAGTTTTCTTACTTTTATGAAAAAAACATTGATTTGAATCTCAATTTTGAGGCTGTTCTATAAATAGTTTTCAAATAAACAAATATAGCAAATTCTGATCAATCCATATCAATTTCAGACTTAAAATAATGTACTGATTTAAGCCCCGGCTATTTTGGGTTAAACCATGCCCACTTCTGGTTTAGACTCCGCCCACTACGAGTACAGATACGGCTACAGATCATTTAGATGATTGAACAGATACAGATAGTGGTGTACTCGCTCATCCCTAATAGAAATCATACAAAGCGAAAGCAATGATAAAGGGAGCCAGATTTGTATAACAGTCAGCATTTCACCATAAATGCATTTTTATATACTAAATATCAACAATTTGTTGAAGAAACATGGAAGCAATTATAAACAGTATATCAGCTTTTAATGTTTTGTAGATCGGGAGATAGTTACAACTGCATGTGACTGAGTAACCAAACAGAAGCAGCAAGATGTAGAGCATGAAGAGAGAGAAGGGGGAAAAAGAGCCAGCATGTTTCAAATGTTTGCAGAGACTGCTAGTTGGCTCTGGCAGACAGTGACCTTGTTTGCATGATTAGTAGAATCACTGGGGCGTGATTAGCCCAGTTACATTGTTGTCCCCCTCCCCTATTCCTTCTTGTCATGTCTTATTTATCAGTTTTGTAACTGCCCTTCATGTCTCTCTTAATTTTATTTTGCCTTCATGTTTGACTACACTTCAACTAATGGGGTCAATGAATATAGATAGGTATGAAGAAAAATTTCCATTTCTTTAGCAATTCCATGAGTCATTAAAAAAATCCAATGAGGAGTGTGGATAGCACATTACACAAAGACTCCATTCAACAACTTAAAATTTTCCTGGTTAATTAAATGCTCAGAAAGTCACAGCCGTAAAGCAAACTTTGCAAAAGGTGATGAAGGAAATGGTCTTTCTTAAGAACTACATATACATATATATATATATACATATATATATATAAGAAAATGGATCAGATGCATTCAATTGTTGCTTGCTGCTACACTAAAAAATGAAGCTGCTGTTGAGTCCTGTTGCGTAAGGCCCAAATAATACTCTGGTGAACGATGCCTCAGCATTTTCAAACATCACTGTGTGTGGGTTTTGTTTTTAATGCCATAGGTATTAAAGGCACTGCGCTGCGGTGGTTTGAATCATATTTGTCTAATAGATTACAATTTGTTCATGTAAATGGGGAATCTTCTTCACAGACTAAAGTTAATTATGGAGTTCCACAAGGTTCTGTGCTAGGACCAATTTTATTCACTTTATACATGCTTCCCTTAGGTAGTATATTAGACGGTATTGCTTAAATTTTCATTGTTATGCAGATGATACCCAGCTTTATCTATCCATGAAGCCAGAGGACACACACCAATTAGCTAAACTGCAGGATTGTCTTACAGACATAAAGACATGGATGACCTCTAATTTCCTGCTTTTAAACTCAGATAAAACTGAAGTTATTGTACTTGGCCCAACAAATCTTAGAAACATGGTGTCTAACCAGATCCTTACTCTGGATGGCATTACCCTGACCTCTAGTAATACTGTGAGAAATCTTGGAGTCATTTTTGATCAGGATATGTCATTCAAAGCGCATATTAAACAAATATGTAGGACTGCTTTTTTGCATTTACGCAATATCTCTAAATCAGAAAGGTCTTGTCTCAGAGTGATGCTGAAAAACTAATTCATGCATTTATTTCCTCTAGGCTGGACTATTGTAATTCATTATTATCAGGTTGTCCTAAAAGTTCCCTAAAAAGCCTTCAGTTAATTCAAAATGCTGCAGCTAGAGTACTGACGGGGACTAGAAGGAGAGAGCATATCTCACCCATATTGGCCTCTCTTCATTGGCTTCCTGTTAATTCTAGAATAGAATTTAAAATTCTTCTTCTTACTTATAAGGTTTTGAATAATCAGGTCCCATCTTATCTTAGGGACCTCGTAGTACCATATCACCCCAATAGAGCGCTTCGCTCTCAGACTGCAGGCTTACTTGTAGTTCCTA
Organism: Thalassophryne amazonica; assembly: GCF_902500255.1. Lineage (NCBI taxonomy): Eukaryota > Metazoa > Chordata > Actinopteri > Batrachoidiformes > Batrachoididae > Thalassophryne > Thalassophryne amazonica. The sequence continues at coordinate 123,727,805 of NC_047104.1, forward strand.
GGGTTTGTAAGAGTAGAATGGGAGGCAGAGCCTTCAGCTTCAGGCTCCTCTCCTGTGGAACCAGCTCCCAATTCAGATCAGGGAGACAGACACCCTCTCTACTTTTAAGATTAGGCTTAAAACTTTCCTTTTGCTAAAGCTTATAGTTAGGGCTGGATCAGGTGACCCTGAACCATCCCTTAGTTATGCTGCTATAGACGTAGACTGCTGGGGGGTTCCCATGATGCACTGTTCTTTCTCTTTTTGCTCTGTATGCACCACTCTGCATTTAATCATTAGTGATCGATCTCTGCTCCCCTCCACAGCATGTCTTTTTCCTGGTTCTCTCCCTCAGCCCCAACCAGTCCCAGCAGAAGACTGCCCCTCCCTGAGCCTGGTTCTGCTGGAGGTTTCTTCCTGTTAAAATGGAGTTTTTCCTTCCCACTGTAGCCAAGTGCTTGCTCACAGGGGGTCGTTTTGACCGTTGGGGTTTTACATAATTATTGTATGGCCTTGCCTTACAATATAAAGCGCCTTGGGGCAACTGTTTGTTGTGATTTGGCGCTATATAAAAAAATTGATTGAATTGATTGAATATCAACAATACATTTGTAGTCTGTCCAATCTGCTCCAATAGATGAGAATTTGTCTTTTCAGATTATACTGTGTGTAGTTGTGCGACATGTTCAGACCTGCCAACCGCTGCAGGGGGAATCAGCACATGTACGTGTGCTAAACAAATAAAAATGTAAGATACATAACACCAAGTGGTTAACAGACTTGCTTCCAAAACAGAAGGTTGCCAATTCAAAGCCACCTGTACCCATTCTCCATGTAATTTGTGGAGCTGTATCAGGAAGGACAAATCTAAAACCTGTGCCATAGGAAAATTGTTATTTGGAAATATTTCCAATGTACATATTTAAATCACTTAAATCCAGGCATTTTTTTTTCAGTGTAAACTGACACAATGTAATAATTTATCATTGAAATAGGGCATATTAATGAATGGGCTAAAAAAATATATTTTTTCCTTTTTATAAACTTTGACAATGATAATTAGATGACATTCTTCAAAGTGTTTGCTAAAGTCTTAATACTGGAGGCATTAACTGTTCCTTACCAATGACGTTAATGGCCAATGTTTAAGTAAAATGGCTCTTATTTCCTTAAAACATAACGTAAAAAAATATTTTCTATTCGGCATTTCTCCCATATCTTTTAGCACAAGCATATGAAATGTTTGTACTTCAAATCAGTCAGAGAAGACACCTGTTTGATATCATTTCATATGAAATGTTTGTACTTCAAATCAGTCAGAGAAGACAACTGTTTGATAAGACATTTTCTTGTTTCTTCAACAAATTATAGGTTGAGCATTTTTTTTTAAACATTCTGAAAAGCATGCACATGCCCTGAAATTGAAAAGCCACATGTGCAATCATGATATAATGATATGGGTTGACTCACAAAGAGTCAGGTGAAGACATCTGAGTGACAGAAAAGGGTGCTCGACAGCCCACCATTTAGGGAGTGGTTTAAACTCATCTATGCCAACAAGGGAGCAGAAGGAAGACACAAAACCATATGCATGCACAAACAGATGCACATATGTGCACATAGCTTGACGCATTTGCAGACAGCAAGATAAACTTATGAAACAGTGACAGTTTTGTTTTGGACTCTGCTGTATCAGAAGAATTTGGTGGAAGCAGAAAAAGAAAATACTATGTAAGCAAATAAAATAATATTGCAGTTAGATGAGAAACCTCAGTGGAAGCACCACAGGAAAGAGATGCAGTTTGATGACGATGTCTTTGGTACCAGGTCTCTTCGGAAGATCATTGGGTACCACTGGAATAACATTGTCCTTCAAGTGGTTACTTAAGGATAGATGAGAAGCATTATTTTCACTGTGAGGGAATGTCAACTAAGATATTTTGGACATATGGTTGGCTTGTCTGTGCATAATCCAGCATGTAGGTATCTCAGCATTGATGATCCCACAAGCTGGAGAAGGTCAAAGGGAACCCCATCTTTCACCAGGCTGTGGGAGATCAATAGTTACTTTTGAGATATCCGGCTGGATCAGTTTTCTGCCATCCAGGATCCAAGGCGGTTTCATGGTTTGGTGAAAGCAGTACCAGTGCTTTCTCCAAAACCTTCCCATGAAAGATTTCATTAAAATCCACCAACCAGGAGTAGCTGCAGTCAGAATGCCAATCTTATATTAGCTAGAATGTCAAATTATACTAGTTAGTTGTTGAAGACAATGGCTTAATGGTTAGCACTGCTGACTCACAGCAAGAACGTTCTGGGATCACTTCTTGTCTGGCCCTTTCTGTGTGGAATTTGTATGCTTACCCCGGTGTCTGAGTGGGTTTCCTCAGCAACTCCAGTTTCCTCCCAGAATCAAAAAATACTTATTTAGGGTCTACTGCTTTCTATGCCCTTGACCAAGGCAGCAGATCTACATATGGGGTTGGTCTCCAGCTACTAGACTGTGGCTGCCTATTGGTCCTAGTGGTTATATACTGTCTTAACTGTAATCAGGATGGGTTAACTGCAGAGAACAAATTTCATTGTATGCATGTACAATGACAATAAAGGACCTTCTTCTTTTCCTTATACATTTTTGACTATATGTATAATGCTTAATAAATCAGATAAGGATTTATAGTTTCATAAAACAAAAACTCAAAATTTTCCTTATAATTTAGGCTCATATTTCCAGCAAAGAAAAGGCAGCCTGGCACGAGGTTAGCTCTGCACTAGTCTCTTTAAGCAGAAAATACAAAAACATAAATAGAAGCTTCTCAAACCAAACCTGAAGTACAGCCAACAGTTCCGCTCTGTATTCACAAAACCTGCATGTTCCCATTTTCATCAAAACAGTGCTGAAATGGTGCTTGCTTATGATGCATGTAATAGCAAAAAAAGATGAATGAAACTTTTTCAACTAAATCATACAAACAACCAACTCGTTCAATAAAGGAGAGAGATTTTAGTCAAGAAGTGAGCTAAATGGAGCAGGATGAAAAATGCATCTGCCAGACATTAAAGTAAAAAGCACACGAGGTGAATGGACACAGCTGAATGTGTCTTATTCACTTAATGACATAAACTAGCACTGAGTGCACCATGTGATGCATTAATGTTAAAAAGGAAGAAAACACTGAATTCTCATGTGAATGTGGGGAAAAATGTCCTTAAAAGAAAAATACTTTTTATTATGCTCATATTTTAGTTGTTTCTCCATTATGGAAGCTTCTTAAAAAAAAGTTTAAATTATTTTGACATTCATCATGTTTTGTTCTATTAAGTAATACATTGAAAATAAATGTGATACATAACCACTCTTCCCAACTCTGAACTGAATGAAAACATTGTGATAACATAATTTAAGTAAAGAGTAATGTATTTTGATAAATCATCATAATACATTAATTTCCTAAACCTGCTTAATGGAGCCAAACATGAGAATATGCAAGCAACCTTACCAGGGATCTTCTCGCTGTGAGGCAACAATGCTAATGACTAAAGCCTCATTTATGCTTCCAAAACACTGTATCTCTGTGGCCATGCAACCATGTAGAAGTGGACTTGACCCTTTCAAAGTTCTCCATCACATTGTGTCGCAATGCAATTTACTGCCGGAATAGTAGGGGGCACGACATGAAGAACAAGGGAAGGACTTTTTCCCACCTGCATCGCTGCTACCGCTGGTCAATTTTTTCTGGATCAATGTGTCCCACAACAATCTCAACTTCTTTATACAATCATCGACCACCAAACCAATGTTGCAGGCAATTTCCATCCATGAATTGCTGGTCATTTGACCATCTTTTTAGTTTTTTGACGCCATGTTGTAAAGGTGGTCATATTTGTAGGTTTCTTATGCCAAACATTCCTCTCAAAATGTAATCGGCGTGCACACTGCAAATACTTTTAAATGTGACAGGAGATGAAGGAGTGAGACTGTAAAAGTGATCAATCACAACTCTAGTGGCATCTGTCATTTTGAAGTGTAGCTTCCAATTTTGGGAGGTTCACATCAGGCTAAGGAGAGGGTTCGTAGCAACTCAGAGGGCTCTACATGGCTACAGAGCTACTGAGATGGAGTAACATGAATCAGCTTTAAGCCACCGTTCTGCTCCATCATGATACAATTACATTTAAATTCCCAGCCATCCATTTTCTGATCTTTCTTATGACTTTGGGAACACTATTCTCCAAAGTCAAATTTATCTGTTTGTTAAATCAACAAAGTAGAACTGTGTGGCATTAAGTTCAAAAGAGATACTGAAATGTTGTGTGTGTAGATAACAGCCTAATTTGATGTAGCCTTGGATTTCCAACTGATTGGTGCTCCTTCAAACAACTCTTAAGTGTCTCACTACAGGATACGCTCCTCAGCATTATCCTCACAAGCGCCTTTGTTTGGCTTACTTTAAAGTGGAGTCCTACACCTTCACCATTAAAGTGCATATCTCTGGTAAATGACATGGCAAATGAGCTGATGATTCTAAATAAATAAAGAATTATGAAAATATTGATGTAAGTAAGTCCCTTTGGCTGTTCCCAACTTTATCACATTTGGGGTCACATGTTGATCTGCATGTTGATTCGTACAAGTCTTATGCCAGATGCCCTTCGTGATGCAACTCCACATTTCATGGAGAAATGGGCAGGGGTGGGGTTTGAACTGGGAACCTTACGCACTGAACCCAAGCACACTAACCACTTGGTTACTACCCCTGCTATGAAAATATTGAGTATTGCATTTTATTTTTGGCGTCATATGTCCTGAGACATATGATACCTATAAAATTATTCATGGACTAGCACCTCCTTACTTAGCTGACCTAATCAAACCCTATGTACCGACCCGGGCTCTGCGTTCTCACGACGCAGGGCTACTTTAGTCTGCGGGCCACAGAGCTTTCTCTTATTGTGCCCTACGGCAATAAGACAGTCAGATTATGTAGACATTCAAGTCTAGACTTAAGATGCATTTATTCTCCCTCTTGTATGGCTAGCATACTGGCATAGTATCGTGCTGTGCTTCCTGTCCTTTTAAATGAATTTTATTAGCAATAGAATAGGTCTTGGCCCCAACGTTATCTAAATTCTGTGTCTGTTAGTGAAACTTGTTGCTAGTGGCCGGCGATCACCTTAGTATTTTCTCTTCTTTCCTGCTGATTTAATGCTGATGAATTACACCATTAAGGGTAGTTTTTCCAGATGACTGATTGTGCTATTTTTCTCTCTGTCTGAGGTGAGGATGATGTCATATTGACGATTACAGACTGCAGGGTGTCGGACTTACTGTGAGATGCCATGCAGCACACTGCAATCTGAAAATGGAATTGTGTCTGCCACTGGAACTGGCCCACTGATGGCACTGCTGAGACCTTCAATAAAAGCTGGCCTGGCACCCTCAGGATGCTCTGCCTGTTGCTCTAATGACTGGAGGTCATGCCTGCGTTGGAAACCCCACGTGTTGTGAAATTGCACACACTAAGATTAAAAACCCAAAATGGGCTGCTTTTTAATTTCAATAGATGCCTTTACGGTGTCAAATCTTGTGCGTAATCACATTCTCGCTGGGGAGGCCGAGATTTCGTTGTCAGTGTAAAACAAGCGTTTGTGGGTGGTGGAGTGGACAAGCAACTTGTTTGCAACATTGCGTCATTATGAGGTGAGTTCAACCCAAATATGCATGTAGGTGTTTAACTAAGATAATCGTGAGTCTTTCATGTGAGTTTTATATAAAAATAAATAAATAAAGAGCGTGTTGCTGTTAGGGTTGCGTGTCGGGAACTGGTTCTTTTTGGATATCCTTAAGAAATGATTGGATCCATCGACATCAATAGCCTTTTTGCTTAACGATTCCCTGCCTATCCAAGATGGTGCCACGTGAAGGCGCCCTGGTATTCTGGTGCTCCCTGTTTTGTCTGTTTTTGTGCGTAAATCGAGTGTCATTGTGCTCCTACACCCGCAAGGAGCTTCTAAACTTCAGATCATCAACACCCAAGGACATTACGCCAGTTTTTTTAGTGCCTGCAGCTGAACTGGTTCACTTTTTGGCCAAAAGAGTAAGACGCCGGCGGAGAGGAAAACGAGCTGGAGCTCTCGTGCACCTCAGACGAAGGGGCACGCGCATGCCCCTACCTGGGATATTTCTCTCCAACGTCCGCTCACTCCACAACAAGATGGATGAGCTGGCACTGCTGATGAAGAATAGGGATTTCTCCTCATCTTGCGTACTGTGCTTCACGGAGAGGTGGTTAAATGCACAGACACCGGACTGCGCGCTCCAACTAGAGGGATTCCAACTCCTCCGCGCAGACAGAGACCGAGCACTCTCTGGTGGGAAAACTAGAGGGGGAGGACTCTGCTTCTATATCAACAACGCCTGGTGCTCCGATGTGACTGTGATCTCCCAACACCTGCTGTCCCTCTCTGGAATATCTCCTCATAAACTGCAGACCGTTCTACTCTCCACGTGAGTTTAACTCTTTCATACTTTGCTCTGTGTATATTCCACCGAGCGCGGACGTGCACGAGGCCGAGCGTGCGCTCGCGGATCAGATTATGAGCGTGGAGAGAGACTTTCCGGACCTCTCGTTACAATTCTCGGTGATTTTAACAAAGGGAATCTCAGTCAGGAATTACCAAAATACAAACAGTTTGTTAAATACCCGACCAGAGAAGGGAGCACGTTAGATCATTGTTATACGACAGTGAGTGGTGCGTATCGAGCGGTGGCCCGTGCAGCTTTGGGGACTCTCAGATCACGTGATGTCCACTTGATCCCCGCATACAGACAGACTAAAACTCTCTAAACCTGTTGTGAGGACATCTAAAAGTGTGGAGCAATGAAGCTGTGGAGGAGCTACGCGCGTGCTTGGGCACTACGGATTGGGATATGTTTGAGGCTTCAACAGACAGTCTAGATGACTACACGGACACTGTGATGTCATATATTCATTTCTGTGAAGACAGCATCATCCCACAGTGCACCAGGGTGAGATATCACAATGACAAGCCCTGGTTTCACACCTAAACTCCAGCAGCTTCCGTCAGCAGAAAGAGGTGGCTTTCAGAGAAGGAGACAGAGACAGCTATAGAGGTGCAAAGTACATATTTAGCAAGGAGGTGGCAAAGGCTAAATCCTGTACAGTTCACGTCTGCAGCAAAGGTTCTCTGCCAATGACTCAGCCTCTGTGTGGAGGGGGTTGAAAGAGATCAACTTACAAGCCCAAAGCACCTCGTTCTATTGACGACCTGAAGCTGGCCAACGACCTGAACTTCCTATTCACGCATTGAAGACAAGGACTCACACCTCCCCACCCCCCACACAACTGGATATTCAAACACTCTGGACCTCCCCCCCTCTCACTGCTGCCCTCCCCATTCCCCTGTTGCCCTCTCGGTCCAAGAGGAGGACGTGAAGAGACATCTCAAAAGGCTGAATCCACGTAAGGCCCCGGGCCCAGGACTGTGTCTCTCCTGCCACCCTGAGACACTGCTGATGAGCTGGCCCCAGTCTTCACGGGGATCTTCAACACCTCCCTGGAGTCATGCCATGTTCCAGTCTGTTCCAGTCAAGTCCTCCATTATAGTTCCAGTCCCCAAGAAACCACGCATCACTGGACTTAATGACTACAGGCCTGTGGATCTCACGTCTGTAGACGTGAAGACCTTCGAACGCCTGGTTTTATCCCACCTGAAATCCATCACCGACCCCCTCCTGGACCCCCTGCAGTTTGCCTACAGAGCCAACAGGTTTGTAGACAATGCCATAAACCTGGCCCTGCACTCCATCCTGCAGCACCTGGACTCCCCCAGGAACCAACGCTAGGATCCTGTTTGTGGACTTCAGCTCTGCATTCAACACCATCCTTCCGGCTTTGGTCCAGGACAAGCTTTCTCTGCTCCATGTGCCCGACTCCACCTGCAGGTGGATCACAGACTTCCTGACGGACCGGAGTCAGCATGTAAGGCTGGGAAAGAATGTCTCGAACACTCGGGCTCTCAGCACAGGATCTCCACAGGGCTGTGTCCTTTCCCCTCTGCTCTTCTACCTGTACACTAACTGCTGCACCTCCAGTCACGACTCCGTAAAGCTCATCAAGTTTGCGGACGACAACACCCTCATCGGACTCATTTCGGATGGGGTGAGTCTGCCTACAGGAGGGAGGTGGACCGGCTGGTGACCTGGTGTAGCAGCAACATCTTGGAGTTCAACACCCAGAAAACAGTGGAGATGATCGTGGACTTCAGGAAAGCCACAGCCCCCCGCCCTCCCTCATCCTCACCAACAGCCCCATCACCACTGTGGACTGTCACTGCTTCCTTGGCACCACCATCACCCAGGACCTCAAGTGGGAGTCAACCATCAGCTCCCTCATCAAGAAGGCCCGCAGAGGATTGTACTTTCCTGCGGCAGCTGAAGAAGGCCAAGCTGCCTGTCCAGCTGATGGTGCAGGTCTACACGGCCATCATCGAGTCCATCCTCTGCTCCCTCCATCACGGTGTGGTACGCCAGGGCCACAGCCAGGGACAGACACAGACTGCAGCGCATTGTGGCCTTTGCTGAGAAGGTGATCGGCTGTAGCCTTCCATCTCTCCACGACCTGCACATCTCCAGACTCTGGGCCGAGCAGGTCAGATCACATCCGACCCTTCTCACCCTGCACACAGTCTATTCAAACCACTCCCCTCGGGCAGGAGGCTACGGCCCATCCGGACCAGAACCTCACGCCATAAGAACAGTTTCTTCCCTTCTGCCGTTAGACTCATGAACTCCTCATAACTCAGTCACCTTAACCTTAACTCTGTCACTTTATCATTTTATCACAGGTCACTTTAGACAATGTACTTTGGTTTTAATTGCACTCCTCCACTGCACTGTTTTTTTCTGTTCCTCTTTCTTTCCTGTTTTTCTGTTGCACCACAGCTTTCATATTTCATATGTCATTTTTTATCTTATATTTTGTCTTATTTTGGCACATATTGTATATTTTATCTTTGCATTTTATATTGCTCTCTGTTTAATGTTGCATCATTATATCGAAGCAAATTCCTAGTCTGTGAATCCTGTTCATTGGCAACGGCAATAAACTTCTTCTGATTCTGATTATCGGTCCTTCAGAGTGGCCATTGTTTTTGGGGGTGTTTGTCAGGAAAATGATCATTTCTCTACACTGATTACAGACCCTGTCGCAGGCCTGTAATCAAGCATTTCTACAGTGCGGTTTTGCTTTGAACCAATGAAGCAGTGCTTCGATCTGCTGCTTCATTAGTGCTTTGTTTTATTTCACTTTATCTTACTTTTCCCCGCCAAAACCTAAAGGAGCATATGTCTGTGAGAAATATTTACCTTTTTTATGTTACACTCACCTGTTATGGTCTTCTGAAACAGTTGATAGATGGGGCCGATGCTAACATGTTAGTATGTCTATGGCATTTTCAATGTTAAAGTTAGCATTAAGCTGAGCCAATATCAAGCCTCCCTGCCCAGCACACAAAGGATTCTGGGATATTCTAAAACCGTGAATTAAGGACTGTTTTAGTTAATCTTCTGTTTTTCTGTTTCTGGAAGCCTCCCATCTCCATCCAAATTCGATAATTATGATATCTGGTGTAACATACCCTTCTGAGGCCTGAAACACACCAGATGCACTGCTGGTGTGCCATGGCTGTGGAGCATGTTGATTTTCATTGCAGCAGCTGTGTTATGCTGCGTTCACACCGGGCGTGACCAGACGCCCCAAATTCGCGGGGGTCGCCCGGTGTGTCGCTCTGCTTTCGCTGTGAAAATTTGCCCCAGTGCATCATCAAATAGGAGGAGCTTCCATTCCGCTCGCCGGCTCCGGCTGTCAGTCAAGTTAACATGACGGACCTTGATCACACGGAGCGAGTTGTTGTGGAAACCTCCCAATTCGGGGAGTATCATTATTTGCTGCAGGAGCTGCAAAAAATGATACTCCCCGAAATATGGTAAGTCAAGGAAAATATGTTCTCTTCATTAAAATAAGCTGAATTTTTTTAAAAACACACTTCAAAAACAGACATTATAGTGCTTGGACTTCAGTAGAAACTAAATTTCATCAGTTTAGAGAATTTGAATGGCTGTATAGCTTAAAGTAGACCTGCATTGAAATAAATGCAGTTAGATCTTCTGAATAAAGTAAATCTGCAAGCCCAGATCTGTCATTCAACTGAGAAATCTTCATTGAAAAAATGACAAATTTACAGCTAAAATTTGGCCCTCCGCAAACTGTCATCACATCCGGGACGTTGCCGAGACGTCAGAGAGAAGACCCTATCCCAGCATGGATTACGCGCGCCACCTGTAATTTGTGGATTTATGTCAGTTTGCATCTCTTACAAAAGCACCTTTTTATTGTCTTATACGGAAAGATCGACTTTTTTTAAAACTTCATATTGTCTTGCAGTATGTATGGTGAGTATACATTTCTTTTATTTTTGCTTGAAAATTATTTTTGGGGACTTTTTCATACTCCCATTTGATTGAGTGGTGTCACATTGAAAATCTACTGTCTTTAGCCTCCGGTGTTACCGCTGCGGGGTACGGATGCGGGACCCGCAAAGAATCCAAGTCATTTAAAACGATACAAACCTCTCTCAGTGGCCACGGAGCTCTGCGGCTGGGGTTACCGAGACCGTGCAGCGCTGCGGATTTTTCTGCAAGAAGTCTATCCTTACGGGCTACAGGAGCGCTCCGCATCAAAACAGCGAGCATAGTCTCTGGGCTTGTTACCAAGTTGGCCGCACCTCCATTCAGTAGACAGGGAGGTGGTGCCGGAGTTGGCCGCAGCTCTGCACATCAGACACGGGGGCGGTGTGAATGGCCCACTGCGGCATTTACCGAGCCCGCAGACTCGGTAAAACGCATCGGAGGCAGTGAGAGCAAGGCGTAAGGATCGGGGAAGAACGTCGCCCGCTGCCGATGTCGCTGCTGATCTGAGCATGCAGAGCTGTATCTCGCATTCATTGCAGCTTACTTTTGGATGTTGAAACCAGGATGTGTTATACAGTAACATTACTAACAGAAAATCAACTGAGAAATAGCTAGTATTGCTTCACTCAACGCGCGGGATTGGACTGAAGGCTCTAGTCCTCCGTTTTCTTCCTCACGTCACGGCAATGTCCGGATGTACAAACAGTTTTTGCGGAGGGCCAAATTTAGCTGTGAATTTTGTCATTTTTAAACAAAGTTTTCTCTGCTGAATTACAAATTTGGGCATGCAGATTTACTTTACTGCATTCATAAGGGTCTTATAAATACATATCGGCTATTTCCTTCTGCGATCTGACCACATTATTTCAATGCAGGTCTACTTTTAACAGGTTACAGCTTGCACCCTGGCTAAATGAGGGACGTGTCCCTGAAATGGTCACAAGTGTGTTTCAAGTTGTTGCTGCCACACCTCTCTAGATATTTGCTCTGGCACCTATCTTTCATGTATGCTACTTGCAGCATGCGGGAAAACAGAAATTATATGTCACTGACATTGACATCGTATCAGCAACATTCAATCACTTTTACTGGAGTTTCTTTGGTTGGGGAAGAGGTCACAGACATGAAAAATATAGCTTTTTAAAAGCATATCAGCAACAGGTCCACCCCCACGCTGCAAAAGTAGCCATCTATCTGCCAGGTGAAATGTGCGCTTCTCATTGGTATTCTCCAGATGCTAGGCTCCTCAACACTGATGCACCGGCATGCTGGATCACACCCTGGAAACATGCCGCACGGCCAAAATGTCATAGCCGACATACCCCAACAAGCAAGTGCTACTCCACATGTTCTTTTACAGAGTGCCATAATATTCTGTATTTCAGTCGGTACTATTCACCATCTTGTGTGTACTAATGTCCAGTGCAAAGTTTTTCTCTCTCACAAGCGCACACAGATGCATGGGCAGTTGTGCACAGACAGTTCCCCATGTGAAAAATGTTTAATGCACAGTGGGTGGCAGCATACCATGAGCAAACTCTGGCCAGCACCTGCATGATGATTAGCTACAACCCATAAGTAAAAACACACTTGAACCTGAACTCTGACAGAAGACCAAACATTCAGTATATACAGATCTTATAATGAATGTAAACTCAAAGTGCACTGGCGAAGAAAATACATATGTCCAGGTCTCTGATTGTCTTCTTATAACTCCTCTTGTTATGCTTGTTTCTTTAACACCGTCTAGGCCTCATTTTGCAAAATGATTTTCTCCTCTTTTCTCAGCTCTACCAACATTCATGTTTCCACATTTCCAGTCACTTCTCAAAATGATTTTTCAACTCTGTTAACAACTACTAGTTATTTTTCAAAACTAAACTGAGGATAAAGTTATTTAACATATGCTTAGGGAAAAAAAGCCAAATCACCAACATACCAAGACATCCTTAATCATTCCATTATATAAGCAGATGGACATGGTCATCCTCAAATTTTCCTTATGCTGACAGGAGCTGAGTCCAGTCCACTCAAGCCTTCCTTCAAATGGATACAGACAATACTTTCTCTGGCAACCTCTGGCATTCATTCACTCATGGATCCTGTGCTGAAGCCAGTTTCCAGAGATGACCGGCTACCAAAAGTGGTCCTCATCGCTCCAGTCTGCAATCCTGAATGGCTGCGAAACAGAGACAACTTTATAGATTCCTGCTCATTCTACAGCACCAGACAGCAACTGACATGGTTTCCAAATCTCTCCATTGCTTTCTGGCAATAATGTCCTTCTGAGAAACCGATGTGATCCCACCTGACAGTAAGAAAGACCTTTCATCTGTATCCTGGTTTTGCGAGGACTCATTTAACATAACTGTGAATATCAGCAGGGCTTCTTTATAGTTTGCTGATTTTCGCAAAGTTTTTGATTCATCTGCTCTGAGGGGGGATATTATTTCTGACTTCTTCTGGCATTTGTTGGGGATGTGTTCTGGCCCCTACTATGACCAATTGCAGCGTCGGCTCGCAGCTGCTGCGACGCTCCGCCACAGGAAAAACACCTCTGTTGGAAGCCTTGAGGACAAGTTGGAACATCTCCAGCTGATAAACAATTTCTCATATACTCACTCCACTGAAAGCCGCGTCCGGCTGCGTCCCGACGCGCGGACCCGTCCGCACGTCTTTCATTAAAAAAATCTCCTTTAACAGTGGAATATCCGGATAAAATGCTGAAACCGACTTCTTCTGAAACGTCTCTGTTCTCTCACGACGTCCTGGATCAATAGAGCCTGAAATGTGGAGGTTTTAAGCTTGAAACAGGCTGATGACGCTGCCTGAGAGCGCTGCACGACGTCTCGCTCCGTGAAAAGTCCTTAAAGCGACAGAATCACCTCAAAATCTCTCATCAGCTGTTAAAATTTTCACTGAAAACCAGCTTAATTTTTCGAACCATATCCACTTCGATGTGTCTCACAGGTTTAGAAAAAATTTTGATCAAACAAAGCGCCAGTCTCTCAGCAACTTCTCAGACAAAGGAATTCCGACGAGGGGCTGGACGACTCCTCCCACAAGGAGTGCTCACAGGCGAATGACGTCACCGACAGGCATGGAAAAACTCACGCATGCGCACGAGGGTTCAAGCATGTCTGACGTAAAAACATATGAATGAAATCCATATAGTTTTTGAAAAAAATAAAAAGGACCTATACTTTACGGACAGCCCTCGTATGTGTCAAAAGTCAAAATTCTGAATTACCCAACTGTCTGTTCCACAGCTCTTCCCAGGTCCATTGGGTAATTTCAAACAAATATGATATGTGGATGCAGGGTTCTCCCCAGAAATTTAGTATAGCGTTGCTGTTGGGAACTATCACTGTGCACAACACTTCCACTCAGTGTCCTATCCGACCTTGTGTCCTGAAGCCAAAAGGCAAAAAAAGTCTTAGTACTGTTTCTGGTCTGATTCTGTGCTGAATTGTTGATTAGTTAAATTAATCTAAAATGTTTGTGTTTTGCTGACAGACTGTATGTAACAAATGTACAATAAACTTATTTGAAAGAAAAAAATAATGTATGAAAAGAATTTAAAATGTGGGAGATTCCAGACTTTTTTTTTTTTTTTTTTTACACTTTTCCTCTGCATAGTTTTCAATTTGAAAAGTTTGAATTCCCAAGTTACAATATCACCAGGCCAGGGGCATGCACTTCAAAGTGTGAAAATCTCACATTGTCCTTGTGATTCAGATTTTGACACCCCTCTATACTGTCAAAAAATGGAAAAACAAAGGTCCAGCTTTCCTCCAGAGTCCAGCAGCTGCATTTCTGGAAAACGTCTTATTACTCTGTATTTTACTCTGCATTTGTCAGCATTTCTCAGCGTGTGATGTACATTTTAGGAAAAACAGAAACATCCTGATGGCTGACAGTGAAGAAACGAACACTGCTTCGTCTGATAACGAAGCATGTGAGCTTTTATTCAAAAGTAAAGGTTTGGATTTACAGAGGCCGTGCAGAGACAGGAGGCAACACACATCACCCCAAAACTCTTAATTTTTGCAGAGTCTGTCAGATTTTGGAATTTAACGTGTGGTGACGCTGCCGTTTGTGTTGCTGGACACTATTTTAGTTCCGCTGTGAGCGTGCATGCGGAGTATCTCCATGATGCCGTTTTATACAGGCTGGACATGCAGACGGATTTTTTTTTTACATTGGGAAAAAGCCGGAATACATTATTTTTATGAGATAATGGACTTTCTATCTAACTGTGAGAGAACTTTGTGAGGAGCTCCGCAACACCAGCTGGCAATCCTGCGCGATCCGTGCGTGGGCACTCCTTTGGTGGAGCGGATTTTGGAAATCACAAGTGGATGACTGTTTTTTTCTTCTTCTCAGTGGTGCTGGTAGGCTTTATTTTCATTTTACTTTGAGTGTCTGTCTTTACATGAGACTGTCAGGTTTTGGCCATGAACGTGGTTATGGTTTTGTTTTTCCTCCTTTCTTCTATCTACCATCTGCCCCAGCTTATCTTATTAGTTATTTATTTTGTGTTTATTGTGATCCATTTTGCTTGTCACTTTGTTTCTTTCATACTTTAGCCATCATCCAGTTCCATTCTGGTTTGTTCTGTCAGATTATGTTAGCATTATTGATCACCATTTATCTCTTGTTTATTTTTCTTTTCTTATTTGTGTCATCAGTTATGATTTATGTCGGGTTTTGCTTTTTGTTTTCATGTAGTTTGCTTTTCTCTTAGCTGTTTACCACCTTGTTCATAGTTTAAATTTGCTTAAGTATTTAGGTTCTGTTTCCAGTTCTCATGTCATGCCCGGTTCTTGGTTATGTTTTTCTGCCCTCGTTTTTATTTCACTCTTGTTCATAGTAATATTATATGCAGTTGTAGCTCTGTTCATAGTTCTGTTTCACTCCACGCCCTGCCACCTGCTCTATGTTTTCATCCCTCTCACATCTGTTTGGCTTGTCACGTCATGTCACTCCACTAGCTCTGTGCCCTCCTCTCACACTTTGACCCAGTTGCTTTGTGTTTTCATTTACTCACGCTCTTGGCACCTGTTCACATATCTTTGCGATTACATCACTTCGCTTTGCGCACTTCCTTCCTCACCGTCTTGCCCCATCCGTACTCTTTGTTCACCAGCCATGCCCCCTTTATAGATCCTTCTCCTCACGTGCACCTTGTTAACACCTACCTATTTAATCTCCTCCCAGCCACCACACATTTGCCAGTTTGTTCGTTGCTTCTTGCACAGATTCCAGCCTTTTGTATCCAGTCCAATTGTCTCGCCCTGTACATGAGTCTTGCTCTGTGTTTCTTGGCCGTGCCTTTTGCCTTAGCAAGCATGTTAGTGTTTGCTCGTGCCTCAGACCCCTGTCTGGATATGACTGCATTTCTGCCTTACCCTCTCTGTACCTCTGCTCCGCTGCCTGACACCTGTGTACCGAACCTTAGCCTGAAATAAACACGACAACAACTTTTACTCCAAAGTCTGGTCTGGGAGTTTGTACTATGGGTCCATCCTCTCTGGGTGCTGGGCTCCCACCCGCCTTGACAGAGACTGTTCTGTAACGGAGCAGTGTGCACTGCACTCGCACAATGTGCATGCGCACTAAGGTAATGCACAGTGGAAAGTGGCTCCTTTTACCGTGACTGCATCAAAATGAACAGTTATCACTTAAAAACGGAGTCATCATCACATGATATCACAGTTATGTAACCTTTGTAATTAATATGTGGTTTCGTTTTTAACGTTAGCAGCATTCAAGTACGCAGTTTACTCTAAGAACGCTGTCAGAAACACTCGGAAATGTTATGATTTCAGTGTGACGTCCTTTAAAACATAGAAGAATGGAAATAATGCACGTAGCTGTCCAGCACCAAAATCTCAAAGTGTGTCTCGGCACCTGAAGACTTTCGAATTCCGTTCAGCCATTTTCTTCTTAAAAGCCTCCCTGTTCACTGTCACAGAGGCTGCAGTATTGTTCTTAGCCTCTGATCTGATCGATCTAACAGCAGATAGCGTTGATTTTTGTCAGCTGTGCACCTACCGTGACACTCGGCGCCGGCGTGCGTCCTCCCTGGACATAAAAAAAATGTAGTAAAAGAAAATCCTTTCCTTTTGTAAAGTGAAGATCTTGGCATATACAGTAAAACTTGCCTAAAATGTCATCGTATAAACCGGATATTGCACTCACTGGACAAAAGCAAAAGTCCTAATGCCACTGTATGGTTTCCCATGTAATTAACATTGCATATAACGGATTTTGAATAATGGCTTTTCGCTCACATTGGACAAAATGTCCCGCCTCATCGTAATGTATTTCCATTGAAACCCCTCGCATGTTCTGCACAGAGCAGTACATGCGAGGGGTTTCTGCATTTGGGGGTGGGGGTGTCCACTGTTTAAAGCCATTACAGTTGTGTTTGTTATCATTAAGTGCAATTCGGTATTGTTTGTTGACATTTTTTTGATTTCTGTAACTTCAAAGCATCTCCTTTAAGCTTATTGAAAAAAGATGCCACTCCTTTACCTCCCTTCATCAAAGTGCAAATCAGGCTTGAGAAGTGAGACAAAACAAAGCATGACTTATACCTAACAAAAAAGATGCCACAAGTAAGATAAAAAGCAGTTCTCTACAGAGCAAGCGTGAGTTGTCAATGTCTGAAAATGAATTTGCACATGAAAAGAGCTGTGGTTTAATATAAGTGCTTCATTATTTGACTGTACTCCATTGCCAAGGGAACATCAGAGACTCCTTTTTTTCTATTTTGTGCTCATCACTTTCCCTCTCAAACACCTGAGACAGATAATTATCCATTTCGAAGGGGAAAAAGTGTTACATTCAATCATTGCTTTTTTCAGTGAGATGTTTTTAAATGATTATTATAATAATTAGCAAAGAAAAGGCATCAAGTCATTCAGACCAGTTTTATCCCTGAATGCGTTTCCCTTGAATTAATTTCAGGAGTCGGTCCCTTTTAAGTCAGACCTTTTAAATGCTCTCTTCAACCCACAGTGAAAAACACAGACAAATTATTTACCTACTGTCCACATATGGCTATTTTTCAGACAGCCATGGACTACACCTGAATGTTTCATGAAACAATATGGAATCATCTTTACCACTGCCAAACTTGCTCATGTAGAGAAACTTTACATAATAACTTACTTCCCTGATAAATCACAGTTCCTGTGTAGTTGCCCAAACACAATCAATCGTCAGTGCTCAGGCTCAGCTCAGTGGAGTGGCTGATTGATGACTTACAGGCAGTGAGCCTCTCTGTAAAATCTTACTCGTGCGGAACACCCTTGTTCATGAGCCCACTCACACTCCCAAGTCCATGTAGGATTGCCAGCTGTGCATCCAGAAGACAAAAACAATAGAGACTGATGTGATTTCAAGGGCACTACAAGTGCATTTGTGGGCACTAGCAGGGCTAAAGGTGGGTGAGTTACTATGTTTTGCAGTTTTTCCACAGACTATGAGTAGCAGAATGTTTGCAGGCAAAGACCTAACACCATAAAATCTCTATAAACAATTTTCAAGATAAAACTTCACTTTTATAGCTGAACCGCAACTGTATATTTATTTTACTAATGATAAAGTAAATCCTACAGAATACAGGCCCCAAGGCCCACTGATATTGGTGCTTATCAATGGATTCCGTAGCATGACGTAGATGAGAATCCAAGGATACACAAAGGCAACATAAAAGAAACCCCTGTTGCCAATAGGTTGCCCAACTCGTATATAAAAACGCTCATATTTGTCATCTTTGACAAATAAAGGATTAAAATAACCATTTTTTTTTAACAATCTATAAACCAGGGGTAGGCAACCTGTTCCAGAAAGAGCCATGAGGGTGCAGGTTTTCTTTGCAGCCACTGACTCCACCAGGTGATTTCACTGATTAACTGATTCCATCTGCTCAAAGTGATATTAATCAGTAAATCACCTGGTGGAGTCAGTGGCTGCAAAGAAACCTGCACCCTCATGGCTCTTTCTGGAACAGGTTGCCTACCCCTGCTATAAACTGACAGCTCGATCAACCAACTACATATTCACTCTACTAGCAGAGATTAATAAGATTTACAGATATCAATTTAATTTAATAATATAGTGCCAGGCAACACAGTCGCTAGTAGTTTGCACTGAAATCCCATGTAGACCACACTATAAAACAAGAGAAAAAGAAGAAATCCATTGCTCCGACCCCGCCACCCAAAAAAACAGACTTCCAAGAATTTGCAGAGAGTCACATCACTGATACATTTCAATAATTCTGTCAAGTATTGTTGACAAAGCGCAGAGCCTGTGCCCAGCTTTGCTCCTCAAAAACTCAGGTTTTCACGAATACTGCTTTTCTACCAAATCATGATTTCAATCACCTGTGGACATCACCTGTTGGAAATAACATTTTTTTTTCATCTCAATACTAGTCTAAAAGGACATGTCGCACTGAAGTCAAAATTTAGATTTAGGCTGTTAGTGGAAATCTGATGATCCACTTGGATTACTTTGTGCACTTCCGTGACCGGTCTCAAAGTATATGGTATTCGCAGCTAACAGCTATGGAGATGTACGAAAACAAAGTACTTGTGAATACTCATGAATACAGATTAATTGCAAAGTTTACATAAGTGTGATGTTGTGCTATGACGACTCGTTTTTAAGTGATGACTCTCCATTTTGATGCAGTCACGGTAAAAGCAGCAGCTGTGAGAAGGTTTTGTGCACCTGCACGGTGTCACAAGCCATAAACGCAGCCTGTTAAAAACTCTAAGTGTTGTATGTAACTGTGAACAATCTAATAAATATGTATATCTGTGTCATCACGGAGGCATTCCACGTTCATTAAGCGGCAATAAACAGCTGACATGCGGGTTAAAATGGCGTAACAGCCGTTTTAACCTGCATGTCAGCTGTTTTTTTTTTTAATTAAGGGATGATTCAACATTAATTCTCTTAAAAAGTTCCTTATAGAGATTGACAGTTTTATGACACATGAGTCTACAAGCTTAATAATGATTATAAATTGTTCAAATTCAGCCAGAAGTCCATCTAAATTGGGAGTTAAAACAGCTGCTGCATGCGCTCACTCACACATGCGCACGCAATTGCGATCGCCAGCCATGAACGGTCCACTTATACACACGGATCCACAGCCAGAGATCATTTTAAGTTCCACTCGGCCAGAGAATAATGTCCAGGTCCACTCGCTGTCGGGTTCTTATCGCACGCGGTCACATGCGTATAATGTCCGCACACAGCTCTGCCTTCAACTCAGCTTCTATCAGGATCAGGATCAGGAGTACCATTACTCCTTTAGCAGTAATGGTACTTGTAATAAGTGTAGCTTATTCGTAGCTTTGGAGGCCAGGCTGGGCAAATTGGAGACTCGGCTCCGCACCATGGAAAATTCTACAGCTAGCCAGGCCCCTGTAGTCGGTGCGGACCAAGGTAGCTTAGCCGCCGTTAGTTCCCCTCTGGCAGATCCCGAGCAGCCGGGAAAGCAGGCCGACTGGGTGACTGTGAGGAGGAAGCGTAGTTCTAAACAGAAGCCCCGTGTACACCGCCAACCCGTTCACATTTCTAACCGTTTTTCCCCACTCGACGACACACCCGCCGAGGATCAAACTCTGGTTATTGGTGACTCTGTTTTGAGAAATGTGAAGTTAGCGACACCAGCAACCATAGTCAATTGTCTTCCGGGGGCCAGAGCAGGCGACATTGAAGGAAATTTGAAACTGCTGGCTAAGGCTAAGCGTAAATTTGGTAAGATTGTAATTCACGTCGGCAGTAACGACACCCAGTTACGCCAATCGGAGGTCACTAAAATTAACATTGAATCGGTGTGTAACTTTGCAAAAACAATGTCGGACTCTGTAGTTTTCTCTGGGCCCCTCCCCAATCGGACCGGGAGTGACATGTTTAGCCGCATGTTCTCCTTGAATTGCTGGCTGTCTGAGTGGTGTCCAAAAAATCAGGTGGGCTTCATAGATAATTGGCAAAGCTTCTGGGGAAAACCTGGTCTTGTTAGGAGAGACGGCATCCATCCCACTTTGGATGGAGCAGCTCTCATTTCTAGAAATCTGGCCAATTTTCTTAAATCCTCCAAACCGTGACTATCCAGGGTTGGGACCAGGAAGCAGAGTTGTAGTCTTACACACCTCTCTGCAGCTTCTCTCCCCCTGCCATCTCCTCATTACCCCATCCCCATAGAGACAGTGCCTGCTCCCAGACCACCAATAACCAGCAAAAATCTATTTAAGCATAAAAATTCAAAAAGAAAAAATACTATAGCACCTTCAACTGCACCACAGACTAAAACAGTTAAATGTGGTCTATTAAACATTAGGTCTCTCTCTTCGAAGTCCCTGTTAGTAAATGATATAATAATTGATCAACATATTGATTTATTCTGCCTTACAGAAACCTGGTTACAGCAGGATGAATATGTTAGTTTAAATGAGTCAACACCCCCGAGTCACACTAACTGCCAGAATGCTCGTAGCACGGGCCGAGGCGGAGGATTAGCAGCAATCTTCCATTCCAGCTTATTAATTAATCAAAAACCCAGGCAGAGCTTTAATTCATTTGAAAGCTTGACTCTTAGTCTTGTCCATCCAAATTGGAAGTCCCAAAAACCAGTTTTATTTGTTATTATCTATCGTCCACCTGGTCGTTACTGTGAGTTTCTCTGTGAATTTTCAGACCTTTTGTCTGACTTAGTGCTTAGCTCAGATAAGATAATTATAGTGGGCGATTTTAACATCCACACAGATGCTGAGAATGACAGCCTCAACACTGCATTTAATCTATTATTAGACTCAATTGGCTTTGCTCAAAATGTAAATTAGTCCACCCACCACTTTAATCATATCTTAGATCTTGTTCTGACTTATGGTATGGAAATTGAAGACTTAACAGTATTCCCTGAAAACTCCCTTCTGTCTGATCATTTCTTAATAACATTTACATTTACTCTGATGGACTACCCAGCAGTGGGGAATAAGTTTCATTACACTAGAAGTCTTTCAGAAAGCACTGTAACTAGGTTTAAGGATATGATTCCTTCTTTATGTTCTCTAATGCCATATATCAACACAGTGCAGAGTAGCTACCTAAACTCTGTAAGTGAGATAGAGTATCTCGTCAGTAGTTTTACATCCTCATTGAAGACAACTTTGGATGCTGTAGCTCCTCTGAAAAAGAGAGCTTTAAATCAGAAGTGCCTGACTCTGTGGTATAACTCACAAACTCGTAGCTTAAAGCAGATAACCCGTAAGTTGGAGAGGAAATGGCATCTCACTAATTTAGAAGATCTTCATTTAGCCTGGAAAAAGAGTCTGTTGCTCTATAAAAAAGCCCTCCGTAAAGCTAGGACATCATTCTACTCATCACTAATTGAAGAAAATAAGAACAACCCCAGGTTTCTTTTCAGCACTGTAGCCAGGCTGACAAAGAGTCAGAGCTCTATTGAGCTGAGTATTCCATTAACTTTAACTAGTAATGACTTCATGACTTTCTTTGCTAACAAAATTTTAACTATTAGAGAAAAAATTACTCATAACCATCCCAAAGACGTATCGTTATCTTTGGCTGCTTTCAGTGATGCCGGTATTTGGTTAGACTCTTTCTCTCCGGTTGTTCTGTCTGAGTTATTTTCATTGGTTGCTTCGTCCAAACCATCGGCATGTTTATTGGACCCCATTCCTGCCAGGCTGCTCAAGGAAGTCCTACCATTATTTAATGCTTCAATCTTAAATATGATCAATCTATCTTTGTTAGTTGGCTATGTACCACAGGCTTTTAAGGTGGCAGTAATTAAACCATTACTTAAAAAGCCATCACTTGACCCAGCTATCTTAGCTAATTATAGGCCAATCTCCAACCTTCCTTTTCTCTCAAAAATTCTTGAAAGGGTAGTTGTAAAACAGCTAACTGATCATCTGCAGAGGAATGGTCTATTTGAAGAATTTCAGTCAGGTTTTAGAATTCATCATAGTACAGAAACAGCATTAGTGAAGGTTACAAATGATCTTCTTATGGCCTCAGACAGTGGACTCATCTCTGTGCTTGTTCTGTTAGACCTCAGTGCTGCTTTTGATACTGTTGACCATAAAATTTATTACAGAGATTAGAGCATGCCATAGGTATTAAAGGCACTGCGCTGCGGTGGTTTGAATCATATTTGTCTAATAGATTACAATTTGTTCATGTAAATGGGGAATCGTCTTCACAGACTAAGGTTAATTATGGAGTTCCACAAGGTTCTGTTGCTAGGACCAATTTTATTCACTTTATACATGCTTCCCTAGGCAGTATTATTAGACGGTATTGCTTAAATTTTCATTGTTTACGCAGATGATACCCAGCTTATCTATCCATGAAGCCAGAGGACACACACCAATTAGCTAACCTGCAGGATGTCTTACAGACATAAAGACATGGATGACCTCTAATTTCCTGCTTTTAAACTCAGATAAAACTGAAGTTATTGTACTTGGCCCCACAAATCTTAGAAACATGGTTGTCTAACCAAATCCTTACTCTGGATGGCATTACCTGACCTCTAGTAATACTGTGAGAAATCTTGGAGTCATTTTTGATCAGGATATGTCATTCAAAGCGCATATTAAACAAATAATGTAGGACTGCTTTTTTGCATTTACGCAATATCTCTAAAATTAGAAAGGTTTTGTCTCAGAGTGATGCTGAAAAACTAATTCATGCATTTATTTCCTCTAGGCTGGACTATTGTAATTCATTATTATCAGGTTGCCCTAAAAGTTCCCTGAAAGCCTTCAGTTAATTCAAAATGCTGCAGCTAGAGTACTAACGGGGACTAGAAGGAGAGAGCATATCTCACCCATATTTGGCCTCTCTTCATTGGCTTCCTGTTAATTCTAGAATAGAATTTAAAATTCTTCTTCTTACTTATAAGGTTCTGAATAATCAGGTCCATCTTATCTTAGGGACCTCGTAGTACCATATCACCCCAATAGAGCGCTTCGCTCTCAGACTGCAGGCTACTTGTAGTTCCTAGGGTTGAAGAGTAGAATGGGAGGCAGAGCCTTCAGCTTTCAGGCTCTCTCCTTTGGAACCAGCTCCCAATTCGGATCAGGGAGACAGCACCCTCTCTACTTTTAAGATTAGGCTTAAAACTTTCCTTTTTGCTAAGCTTATAGTTAGGGCTGGATCGGGTGACCCTGAACAATCCCTTAGTTATGCTGCTATAGACGTAGACTGCTGGGGGGTTCCCATGATGCACTGTTCTTTCTCTTTTTGCTCTGTATGCACCATCCTGCATTTAACATTAGTGATCGATCTCCTGCTCCCTCCACAGCATGTCTTTTTCCCGGTTCTCTCCCTCATGCCCCAACCAGTCCCAGCAGAAGACATGCCCCTCCCTGAGCCTGGTTCTGCTGGAGGTTTCTTCCTGTTAAAAGGAAGTTTTTCCTTCCCACTGTAGCCAAGTGCTTGCTCACAGGGGGTCGTTTTGACCGTTGGGGTTTTACGTAATTATTGTATGGCCTTGCCTTACAATATAAAGCGCCTTGGGGCAACTGTTTGTTGTGATTTGGCGCTATATAAAAAATTGATTGATTGATTGATCATGGCACATTAGACAGTCCATTAGCTCATGAAAATAGCATCTTCTGAGTTTTTCCAATAGGAGACATACATCTGCGTGTCCAGGCAGGTCCATGATCACAGCAGCATGCAGCTGCCACACAAACAGCAGCATCACAACACTCCAAGTTTCAAATCCAACAGACTGTGAAAAGTTTAAGAGTTTCAGGGTGAAGTGTGTCGTTTCCTCTGTAAATCTGAGCCACAGCTTTACAAGAAAAGCGCAGAAGCTTCATTATCGGGCATAACCTCATTCGTTTCCCTCTGTCTCTGCCTGGGATGTTTCTGTTTTGCTCTTAACTACGTCACATGCAGAGAAATGCCGAGCATTGCTGAGTTGAGACGTTTTCCGGAAATGCAACCTGTTTCTGCTCCAGGAGAGGAATAAAAAACATCAGAAAACTACTAATTATGAGCACATGTGCACAGAGAGATTCACAGTCATGAGTAGTTTGATGTGTTGCTAACTGGGACATAAAACGATGATATGTCCTTTAAATTGTCCATTTTATGCAACTTTTTTTTTTATGTGTTGCAGACCTCAAATGTAGGAGTGGATGTTTATTCCAATCTAATCCACTTTATTTATATAGCACATTTAACAACAAAATGTTCCCAAGTGTTGCACATACAATAGAATCACGATAGATAAAACCCCAGTAGTCAAAAATTAAAAATAAGAAAATTAACAATAAAATTAACTAAAATGTGCAAAATAAATAAATACATACAGCATACAAAAGATAAAACCAATAAAATCTACCAAAATAAAAACAAAACCAATAAAACAGAGGACCACACAACTCACTCAGTGTTAAAAACCAGAGAATAAAAGTGGGTCTTCAGACGAGACTTAAAACACTCCACTGTGGGGGCTGTTCGGACATGGAGGGGCAGAGTGTTCCAAAGTCTGGGGCCAGCCACAGAGAAAGCCCTGTCCCCCCTGGTTTTAAGTCTCGTCTTGGGTCCCACGAGCTGGAAATGGCCCTCAGAGCACGCGCCGGAGAGTAAATTTGTAGGAGGTCAGTGATGTATTGAGGGGCCATTCCATTCAAAGCTTTAAAAACAAACAATAAAATCTTAAAATAATTGTAAAATTAATAGGAAGCCAGTGCAAAGATGCAAGAATTGGGGTTATGTGATCACGCTTCCAGGCTCCTGTTAAAAGTTGCGCTGCAGCGTTCTGGACTAACTGCAAACGGGAAAGAGCCCATTGGCTAATGCCGAAATAAAGTGCGTTACAGTGGTCCAGACGACCTGAAATAAGAGTGCACAACTTGTTCAAAAAGGTTGAAAGATAAAAACAGTTAATAGAAATGAAATGAAGTTGACTGCAAAAAAACAAATCATTTTGGGTTCACAGTGTCTGAAATGAAACAGAAGTCAAAGTGAATATAAGAAATACTCCCCCAACCCCCACCTCATTTTGCATATCTTCCCAACATGTTCCTGATTTAGGGTTGTATACTTCAACAATGGAACTCGGCAAGAGTAACGGGGAACACAGAAAGTCAAATGACCTGTTTACACATGGAAATTTCCTCAACCTGCCACAAAAATCATTTATACATTTATACACAAAAAAAACCCAAAGATTTTTTTTTTAAAGAGCTGACGTAACATGTGAATTTCTCCTCTGTGAGATCAATAAAGTTTATCTTTATCTTTATAAGCTATTAGCTAATATTTTAGGAAAATATCTGAGACGCTCAAACCCAATGTTATAGGCTTTTCACTGAAGGTGTAGCTGCACGACAGACAAAAAAATCTGTGTACATAAGTAGTGTATGTGTAGCTGCCTGTGAAGACAAATGCAAAATTATCTATGAAATACATTCATGCAGCCTCTTTCCTCTTTCTGACACTGTAATTACAATTCAAACTAGCCAGGCTAATTACCTCTCTATTCTGAAAAATAATCAGGTTTGCATACAAAATCAAAATTACCTAAATGGCTATGGCTTGAAAACCAAAACAAGAATCGATTCTACTGGGCATGGTGAATGGATTTACAACTGAGCCAAAACTTTAAGGTCTGAAGTCATCATTCAGTAATTTAGTTTTCCATAGATGATTGTATAATTCATTAAATTGTTCATTATAGTCTGTCAATTCACTGCTCTTTGCAGAAAGTATCAGTTCGAAGCCGCTATTCCAGTAATATTCCACTGTGATTAATTCAGGGGATTTAATTTGGTTTGCATACAAAATGTGTTTTATGGTCACATACAAGAATTTGCTTTATTAGCAACAGAAAGCCTGGACATATTTTCACACAAAATCTTTGCACGGAAGAAAAAAAGATGGTCAGGATGTATCAAAACAAGTAAAACAACTGCGCTTCTTTTTTTTTTTTTTGAATTGACTGTTTTTAATGTTTGCTTGTTTTTTTAATATCCCAAACCCAAAGGCTGAGTTGCAAATTTTACAATCTGGGAAAAGGCAATAAATTAGTTTATTATTTCATATCATCAAAACTAGAAATAAACTTCAATTAGAAAGTCGGGAAGATGGCAGGAAGGTGATGTCTAAAGTTAAAGTGGAGGACTTTTAAGACCAGAGGACCAGTAAGACCAGAAAAATGGAGCTTTGGGCAAGGTCCTTATATAGCAGGATGCTGGCATTGGGCATTGTGTGTGCATGAATGGGGGAGTAGGAGGCATCACTGTAAAGCGATGTGAGCGTCAGCTTCAGATGGAGTGCTGTAGAAATGCAGTGCATTTACCATTTACACACACCACACACACACACCCACACACACACACACACACAACACACACACACACACACACACACACACACACACACACACACACACACCCACACAACACACACACAAAGATGTGATGAATTGCTGTATCATATATGCATCAATCCAAGCAAGAGTGTACTGGAGAAAAAAAAGACTAACAATAACAAGGCCATGTTTTTCTATATGGAGTGCTGGAAACACTACTGTGTGCACACAAAACTTGTGAACACAATTTCATGAATTAGTTCCTACATTTGAATGGTTCATGCACTGTAACAATTTGAGCATGCACACACCACCCAAATTCAGAGTGAGACTGCGTGACAGTCCTTTTGTACTGTTTATGTGAATAATGCAATCAGTTATATTCAAGCTAAGTAGGTATAAACTGTATAGATAGGCAGACACCTTTCAAAGTGGGCTGCGGCATTCATAGCGTTCTTAATGATGGCTTTTCCAGTGTTGCCATTATTAGTGCAGTCACAGAATAGGAAAAAAAATCATGCAAGTATTCACAGCGCTAATGATAAGGCATTTAAGGTAAACAAGGTGGAGCCAACTAAGAAAATAGCAAATTGTTTCTCTTGCTGAACATTATACATCTGATTACTCACTAATTAGGTTTACAGTTTCGCTGCTGTGTTTAGAGGAACACAACCTTATTTATCATTGCAGAGACAACTCCTCAACGACAACTGAACTTGAAGCTAGCCTGCCTGATATCTTAGCTTCACATTTGGAAAATGCCCAATCAGTAGACAGTCTTGTGGATAGTTTAAACTCAGCAGTCAAAACTACACTTGATACGATTGTGCCATCTATATAACACCCCCCCCCCCCCAAACACAGTACCTTAGTTCAATGATTACTTGTGTGACCCAAATTATAAGTATTCCACCTCGCGCAGCATGATGCTATCTTAGACTATAAGCTAGCACTACTGGCGACAAAGCAGACCTATTACTCTGATTTGATCAACAAAAACAAGCATAACTCAAAGTTCTTGTTCCAACAAGGTGGCAAAACTTATTCATGGACAACCACCTGTAAATCACTCTCCTTTTACAGCACAAAATTTCTTGGATTACTCTGAGAAGAAAATAGGCGACATTAGGTTAAACATATCCCAGCATGCATTAACCCAGCCACTACACCCTGCTATTGTGGTGGGTGCCATTACTGAGGTATGGCGTAGATTTGCAGAAATTGATAGTATCTCACAAGGTGTGCTGACTAGGGATGGGTATCAGGAACCGGTTCCTTTCGGGTATCGTTAAGAAATGATTCGATCTACCGACATCAATAACCTTTTTGCTTAACGATTCCCTTATCGTCTTTCAGAGTGGCCGTTGTTCTTGGGGGTGTTTGTCAGGAAAATTATAATTTCTCTACATTGATTACAGACCCTGCAGCAGGTCTGTAATCAACCGTTTCTGCAGCGAGGCTTTGCTTTGAACCTTGAACCAATAAAAGCAGTGATTCGCAGATCGAAGCAGGGCTTCAATCTGTTGCTTCATTGATTCATTGTTTTTCGCTTTGCCTTAATTTTTCCCCTGCTAAAAACCTAAAGAGCACATGTCAGAGTAATATTTAAATTTTTTTATCTTAAACCAACCTGTTATGGTCTTCTGAAACAGTTGATATAGTTTATAAATGAAAAACTATGGATGGGTATTGATAAGATTTTATCGATATCGATGCCATTATCGATTCTGCTTATCGATCCGATTCCTTATCGATTCCCTTATCGATACCTCTTGTGAATTTTGTACTAAAAGAAGGCTATGTATTTCATTGAGTCTTAAAGTAAATAAAGATGAAATTGGTCACTGTATCCTTGATCTCTGGACATAAATAAAAACAAACAAAAAGGTGTTTCGCTTTGAAGTTATTAATTCCGACTGGACTCTATCATTCTAACTTGACTCGGCAGAGAGTCGCGCAGCGTTTGGAGCTGTGTGAACAGAACGGAGGACAATTCTCGTTTCTTTCTCGCAACAAGACAGGAGTCCCAGTTAAGTAACTTTAATCCGCACAAAAGTGACTCACGATTGACATATTCAGGGATGAAAGTGGTGAAAAACAACAAAAAAAAAAAGCTGAAACCCAAACCCTAACCCTATTACCCCCCAACACCACCTGCACGAAAATGTTTGAATTCTAGAAGCTCTGAAATGCAATCTGGAACTATTCCAGACGATAAACTGCAGTGAGTGCAGCATCCATTTAGGTGAGAAAAAAACCAACTTTCCTTATTCAAATTCGAAGCAATAGATCGAAGCACTGCTTCAATCTGCGAACAACTGCTTCGATTGGTTCAAGGTTCAAAGCAAAGATGCGCTGCAGAAAAGTTGATTACGGACCCGCTGCAGGGTCTGTAATCAATGTACAGAAATTATTTTCCTGACAAACACCCCCGAAAACAACGGCGACTCTGAAGGACCGATAACGGAATCGCTAAGCAAAAAGCTTATTGATGTCGGTGGATCGAATCATTTCTTAACGATACCCGAAAGGAACCGGTTCTTGATACCCATCCCTATTAAAAACGGGACAGATGCTAACGCATTAGCATTTCTACGGTGTTTTCAATGTTAAAGTTAGCATTAAGCTGTTCACATCTCAGCACGTTTGTGTGCATTTGTTTTCTGTATAATAATTAATGGCTCAGCGTTCGTTGTCGTAAAAGAGTCAAATTGTATTTTTTTATTTATTTTATTCATATATTAACAATAATAGCAACAACAACAACAGTAATAATAAAATAATTTTGGGATTATCTTTCATTGCTATGGTGTGATTGCGTCGGACAAGCTTGAACCCTCGTGCGCATGCGTGAGTTTTTCCACGCCTGTCAGTTGCGTCATTCGCCTGTGAGCAGGCTTTGAGTGAGGAGTGGTGGCGGATTTTCATTGTCTGGAAAATGGCGGAATGATTTGGGCTTTTTTTTCCATCAGAATTTTTTCATAAACTCGAGACTGGCAGCTGGAAACCATTAGAAAAATTTATCTGGCTTTTGGTGAAAATTTTACGGGCTTCACAGAGAATAAGGACTGTTACTACAGCTTTAAGGACGGCTTTAAGGACACTCGGCGCGCCGCGCTCCGTGCCGCCATCGAGAGCCACAAACCACCGGATCATTTCTAAATGGATGGCTCTGTGAATCCGAGACCGTCGTGTGCACTTTCTCTGGTTATCACAAGAGCTGGACATCAGCCATTTTCCGGCAGATTTCACTTTTAACAAGAGATTTTGTCATGGAAAGCCGAGCGGAGGCTTCGCGCGTCACGACCGATTTGCTGATGGAGCGAGACAAAACCACCTCTGTTTTGGTCTCACAGGACGGCTTTGAGATGGCGTTCAGACAGCTGTCAGTGGTTTTTCCATCGAGTGATTATCCGAGAAATTGTGGATGTGCCTGGACATGCCAGAACATGTCCCGTGAGGCTTCATCATGGCGTTGATTTGCGCACCGCCGCAACGCGCGGAATTCCTCCACACGTCTGTCTCAATGTGCTGAAAAAGTGCTGATGTCCACGTCTTCACAATTCCTGTGCTAGTCAGATGACGTCCCAGATAAAACACAGCGTCCAGTTTGGAAATGAACAGCACATGCCACTGTTACAGGGGTTTTTGTCATGGAAAGAGGAGCGGAGGATTTGCGCGTCACGGCGGTGCCACATGGCGCACAGCAACGCCGTGATGAAGCCTCACGGGACATGTTCTGGCATGTCCAGGCACATCCACAATTTCTCGGATAATCACTCGATGGAAAAACCACCGACAGCTGTCTGAACGCCATCTCAAAGCCGTCCTGTCCAAAACGGAGGTGTTCCTTTGTCTCGCTCCATCAGGAAATCGGTCGTGACACGCGAAGCCTCCGCTCGGCTTTCCATGACAAAATCTCTTGTTAAAAGTGAAATCTGCCAGAAAATGGTTGATGTCCAGCTCTTGTGATAACCAGAGAAAGTGCACACGATGGTCCCGGCTCCACAGAGCCATCCGTTTAGAAATGATCCGGTGGTTTGTGGCTCTCGATGGCGGCATGGAGCGCTGCGCGCCGAGCGTCTTTAAAGCCGTCCTTAAAGCTGTAGTAACAGTCATTCTCTGTGAAGCCCGTAAAATTTTCACCGAAAGCCAGATACATTTTTTTTAATGGTTTCCAGCTGCCAGTCTCTAACAGTTTCTGAAAAAATTCTGATGGAAAAAAAAGCCCAAATCATTCCGCCATTTCCTGACAATGAAAATCCGCCAAGGGGGTGCACCACTCCTCACTCAAAGCCTGCTCACAGGTGAATGACGCAACCGACAGGCGTGGAAAAACTTCCGCATTCGCACGAGGGTTCAAGCTTGTCTGACGCAATCACATGTGATTCAAATCCATATAGTTTAAAAAAAATAAAAAGGTCGGTTTCTTTTCTAATAGACCTCGTACATGCTGATAAGTGCTGATAATCTCATCCACATAAAATCCTTAGAAGATTGCCTTGCATTAGTGAGAATTTGGATGTCTAGGAACTTCCTACTTTTAAACTCTGACAAGAATGAAATGTTTTTTGGTCCAGTGAGACAGTCATCAATTTGACAAGCTAACGTTTAGCCGAGGCTCGTGTGTCATACATCACACTGACAAAGTGAGGAACCTTGGGGTAATTTTTGATCCTAGGTTGTTCTTTGACCTCAACATTAGATATATTATGAGGACTGCTCTCTTCCACCTGTGAAATATAGTGAAGATTCATCCCGTCCTGTCTATGGCTGATGCTGAGACCCTGATTCATGCATTTGCTTCTTCTAGATTGGACAACTGAAATGTTTTATTTTCTGGTTTACCGCAGTCCAGCATTTGGGGTCTCCAACTGGTTCAAAATGCTACTGCCAGAAATTTGACAGGAAGTAGAAGGTGTGACCGCATTACACTAATTTTGTTATGTCTTCACTGGCTTCCTGTTCCTGTGATATCAGATTTTAAGGTTCTGCTACTAACCTATAAAACTGTTCACAGACTGGCACCTCCAAACCTAATTAAACCCTACGTACCGGCCCGGGCCCTGCATTCTCAGGGTGCAGGACTACTTTGTGTCCCAAGGGTGAAGTCTGCAGGTCACACAGCTTTCAATTATCGTGGCCCTGTTCTGTGGAATAGTCTCCCTGAATCAATAAAACAGTCACATTCTGTAGAGAGATTCAACTCCAGACTTAAGAAGCACTTATTTTCCCTTTCGTATGGGTAACATACTGGCATCAGTATGTTACCATGCTTTTTACCCTTTTAATTTAATTTTATTTGGAAACAGAATGTGCCGCAGCCTCAATTTTATCTAAAGTCTGGGTCTTTCAGTGAAGCTTTGGGCTCGTGGCTGGCAATCACCTTAGTATTTCTTCTGTTTTTCTTGTTGCTTAATGCTGACATTATACTGTATTCGTTGTCTTTCTGATGTCTGATTCTGTTTTTTTTTTCTCAGTTTGAGGTGCGCCCCATCCAGAGATGGGAGTGGTGTCTTCTTCTGCAACCGTCCTGTGCACCGACAAAATTTCGTGTATATTCATTTCGTAAATTGTTTTCTCAATTGTGTTGGTAGCATGGCCCAAGCAGTGGTTCAGTGGTCTGCTTGAGGTTTCTTCCTCAAATCATCAGAGGGAGTTTTTCTTTACCACTGTCACCTATGTAACTGCTCTAGGTGTTGGTAAGGTTAGATCTTAGTTGTGTGAAGCACCTTGAGGCAACTTTGTTGTGATTTACAATTAAATAAAATTAAATAAATTACAGATGCAATTAAATAAAACTGCATCCGTAAAGTATTCACAGTGCTTCAATTTTTTCCACATTTTGTTATGTTACAGCCGTATTCAAAAATGAAGCAAATTCATTTTTTCCTTCAAAATTTTACTCAACTGAATTTGCCCCAAGTAGACTCCAATTAAGCTGTAGAAACATTTCAAGGATGATCAGTGGACAGAGGATGCACCTGAGCTCAATGGCAAAGGCTGTGAATACTTATATACATGTGCTTATTTGCTTTTTATTTTTAATAAATTTGCAAAAACCTAAAAAAACAAAACAAAAAACAAAAAGAAAAAACCTTTTTCACATTGCAGTTATGGAGTATTTTATGCAGATTTTTTGGGGAAAAAAATAATTCTATCTATTCTGGAATGAGGGGGTAAAATAAGAAAATGTGAAAAAGTGAAATGCTGTATACACACACACGTGTGTGTGTGGGGTGTGTGTGTGTGTGTGTGTATTCACAGTGTTTCACTTTTTCCACATTTTGTTATGTTACAGCCATATTCCAAATGAAGCAAATTTTATTTTTTTCCTTCAAATTTTACTCAAATGAATTTGCCCCAAGTAGACTCCAATTAAGCTGTAGAAACATTTCAAGGATGATCAGTGGACAGAGGATGCACCAGAGCTCAATGGCAAAGGCTGTGAATACTTATATACATGGCTTTCTTGCTTTTTATTTTATATAATTTTGCAAAACCTTAAAAAAAACAAAACAAAACAAAAACAAAACAAAGAAAAAAACCTTTCTTTTCACATTGCAGTTATGGAGTATTTTATGCAGATATTTGGGGAAAAAAATAATTCTAGCTATTCTGGAATGAGGGGGTAAAATAGAAAATGTGAAAAAGTGAAATGCTGCATATACACACACGTTTTGTGTGTATATATATAATATATATATATATATATATATATAACACATGTACACAAACAACTGTTGTGTGGTTAAATTACATCAGAAAAATGAAAACTGAAACATGAAATTCTGTGACTGTTTTTATTGCTTCTAAATTGCGTATTTAAAACAATTATGTATGGGTAATTTTAAACATCCATCCATCATTTTTCTTCCGCTTTATCCGAGTCGGGTCGCGGGGGCAGCGGTCTGGGCGGCTTTGCTAATTTTAAACATAACACTGAAATTTAAAAAACATTTATTCATTTCTTATTTATTCATTTTTATGACGGCTCACAGTCCAACTGCATACCTTCGTGAAACCCACACTAATCATTGGGAAAAGGGACTTTTTATTTTATTTTTATTAATTCAATAACTTTTCATATTATAAAGAATTAAGATGAAGATTAAATTACGTATGCACATCTAAAGTAAAACAAAGCAAAACCTGTGTCAAATTTTAAAGAGATTCCTCAAAGAGAAAGCAAAAATCTGAATGTCACAGATACACACACATTATCCGGTATTAATCTGTATTGATAAGAAAGTATACTGTAGACAGTCTCAAGTGCAGAATATATCACATCTTTCAAATTTGATTTCTGGCAAACATGAACCTAAAGGTCATACTTTATTACATTAAGACTGATTTTGTCTATGTAATTTACTCTGACTCAGTTCCTTGTGAAACAACATGAAAAAGTAAAGCCAGTCATTCACTACATGATGATATGTTGCAATTGGGCATGATCAATGTAACACAGTGTCATAATCAATGTAATGTTGAAGTGTTTCCACATTTCAGAAAAAGAAACAGAACACAGCGCACACATTACGAAGTGCATTTATGTCCGTACAGTGAAGTACAAGCAAGAGCTATGCAGTACTGAACAAGGCTGCATTGTCTGTGGCTGAAACAAACCTTGTCTGTGAAGGAATATGCAATGAGATGACGTTTTACTCAGCACACACATGTTAATATGTACACAAAAGAATTATTTGTCACATTTGAATAGTTCTTGGGGACATGTGAAGCATCTGTGCTGTGCCAACTTGCCAAGCACAAACAGAGAATTGAGACGGAAAATAGCCTACATGACAGACTTTATTGTTGGGTGTTCATGTGGATAATAAAGGTAAAAATACATTATTGCAAAGAACAGATTTTGTTTGCTCAGACAGAAAGGTGCATATGAGCGAGCCATTTGTATTACTTTCATCAGGTTATTAGTTATTAGATTTGCATCTACAACTACATTATTTGTGTACTGTGTAATGTGTATATTCATCAATATAACCACATCACCAGAAGTCCAGATATTTTCACTTGAGATCAGAGTTAATCAAAAGACTAGAGTCATCACTAGATACCATAACTGTGTTTGAAAATATACTTGCTGGCAACATTCACACTTCTTATTTGTAGTGGTCAGAGCTTTGGCATTTTTGATTTTGTTGCTCAGTGTTTTATCATTTTATTTCACTGACTTGTCTACAATAACAGTTCATAAAGTGGAAGTAAATTATGTTTTGCAATTTGACAAAATGAATACAAGAGGGAAAGAAAAATTGTACTCGACTGGGTCATATGTAATAGAAATTCTTGGTGCTCAACTGCCATCATCGTAGGATTCGGCTACTTCGTGTATTTGCAAAAGTTTCAGAAACTGACAGTTCAAAATGCGGTTCGCAGTAGTCAAAGCAATTTCTGAAGTCTGGGTTAATGCAAGTTCCATCAAGCAGCAGTTAGGCACTCAAGAAACAGTATCAACAGTCTGAAGAAGCTTGAAACTGTTTTCCCAAGTATGGAGTGCTGGCGTGCCCTACCAGTTGACCCGCTGCGCTGCCATTAAATGGCAAGAAGAAGAAGAAACACCATGGAGAAGACGACAATGAAGTGCGAGAAGGCTAAAAACAAAATCTATATTTTTTTCTTTCATCATAAATGGAACAATTTTAGGGGGTGAGAGCAGTGAATTTAAACTAATTTTTCCCCATATATAAGGGCCACCCTAGTGTCCACAGTAGAGACTGTGTTGTTGAGGATGGGGGATTCTACTCCAGTCCACTCTCATCTCCACTGTCTTGAGCGGGTTCAGCTCCAGGTTGTTCTGACTACACCAGAGGACCAACTATTCCACCTCCTGTCCTGTATCAGCCTCATCACCATCGTCAGTGAGACAAATGATGGTGGTGTTGTCCGCAAACTTCAGGAGTTTAACAGAGGGGTTCTCTTAGGAGCAGTCATTCGTATATAGAGAGAAGAGCAGTGGGAAGAGCACACACCCCTAAAGCCCCTTTCACACCGGGGCTGCTCCAGGTTGCTTCCTGTGGTGTCATGACGAAGCAGGAATTTCTGCGTCAGGTGCGCACAGCAGGTGGCAGAGAGGAGGTGAGAACGCAGCCTGCAGGTTCTCTGCACAGAGAAGCTCAGAGTGCACAGTTTGGCTGCAGACAGACTGTGCACTCTGACTTCTCTTCTACTTGTTGTTGTGCTGAGCTGCAGGGCTGCGCTCTGAGTTCTGTTATAGTTTATCTTTCCTTCCTTGACCGTGAGATGCGCAGGTGCATGAACCGTCCTTGAGCAAATGTGGAGATGTCTGGAGTTCTAGATGTTGTTGACATGTCCTGGACTTATGTCCTTTTTTAACTGTGATGAGAGAGACTGAGGAGAGAAAGGAACTAACTGCCTGCAGACAATTTTTTTTCTTTTCTTTCCTCCTTTCACCGTGAGATGCGCGTGCACGCGTGAACGAACCGTCAAGCAAATGTGGTTCTACTTGATG
Organism: Thalassophryne amazonica; assembly: GCF_902500255.1. NCBI lineage: Eukaryota > Metazoa > Chordata > Actinopteri > Batrachoidiformes > Batrachoididae > Thalassophryne > Thalassophryne amazonica. Next base: position 123,764,150 of record NC_047104.1, read on the forward strand.
TTGACATGTCCTGTCTCAGGACTTATGTCCGTTTTTGTCCTTTTAACTGTGATGTGAGAGTTTGAGCAGAGAACAAGGAACTAATGCCTGCAGCCAGACATTTTTTTTTTCTTTTAATTGTTCACGTGCGCACATGAATGAACATCCATGAGTGGACTAGAGATGTCCGGACCTTTTACTGGATATTTCTGGCAATCAGTCAGCATTTTTTTTCTGTGGTCTTTTTTTTTTTCCACATGGTATAACAACAATCCTGCATGATTTATACTGTGGGAACAATGGAACACAGCAGGAATCATAAATTGGCTTCCGAGTCCGCCGAGTAACGCCTCTTTGCCCCAAGTTACGCCTCTTTGCCCCGACTTGTGCTGCAACCACTTCCTTTCTGCGTCAAGCACAGGACGCCAAAAAATTAAATTAATTTAAAAAATTAAACAGGTTTAATTTTTCGGCGCCCGACTTGCTTTCTCCTTTGCGCCCCTCGCGCTGTTGTGGCACCGAGCTGCATCGTCTTGGCACCGAGTTGCTTCCACGAGGCATCGTCATAATGAAGCACGGCGCAACTGGGAGCAACCGGAAGCACCCCCGGTGTGAAAGGGGCTTAAGGGGCGACAGTGCTGATTCTCCATGTGCTGGATCTGATACTCCCCAGCTTCACCTGCTGTGTCCCTGTCTGTTAGGAAGATGGAGATCCACTGACAGGTGGGAGCTGGCACAGAGAGGTTGGAGATTTTTTGTGGGAAATGTCAAGGATGATGATGTTGGACGCTGAGCTGAAGTCCACAAACAGGATCCTCACATACATCCCTGCAGAGTCCAGGTGCTACAGGATGTAATGCAGTCCCATGTTGACTGCATCCTCAACTGACCTGTTTGCCCAGTAGGAAAACTGCAGGGTGTCGAGCAGTCGTAATGTGAGGTCCTTCAAGTGGTTCAACACCAGCCGTTCAAAAGACTTCATGACTACAGATGTCAGGGTGACAGGCTTGTAGTCATTTAGTCCTTTTAGGGAGGGTTTCTTTGGGACTGGGATAATAGTGGCGCATTTGAAGCAGGAGGTTACCTCAAACAACTCCAGACATCTGATGAAAATCCGGGTGAAAATGGGGGCCAGCTGATCAGCACAGGCTCTCAGACACGAAGGAGAGACACCGTCGGGTTTTGGAGCCTTCTTGATCTTTTGTCTGCGAAACTGCTGGCATATTTCCTCTTTGCAGATTGTTAGTGCAGGTGGGGTAGCGGGGGTGGGGGGTGGGGTGTCCAGGGGGCAGGTAGTCCACTGTTGTTGGTGTGGGTGAGGGGTGTGTGAGGGTCTCTTTGAAATCTGGTGTAAAACAGATTCAGCTCCTCAGCCAGTTGAGGGTTCTTCACAGGTTGGGGATGGTCTCCTGTAGTTGGTGGCATGCCGAAGACTTCTCCATACTGCCACAGGATCATTGGTTGAGAATTGTTTTTTCAGCCTTTCAGAGTAACTTTTCTTTGCTACTCTGATCTCCTTTGTCAGCATGTTTCTGGCCTTCTTGTACAGAAGCATGTTGTTACTTCTGTAGGCCTTCTCCTTGGCCTGGTGTGGCTGCCTCAGTTTCCCAGTAAACCAAGGTTTGTTGTTGCTGTATGTGCAGAAGGTTTTGGTCTGCACACACAGGTCCTCATAAAAACTGATGTAACATGTCACAAAGTCCACAAATGTCTGGATGAGCTTCAATGATGGTTCAATCTGTGATATCAAAACAGGCCTGTGTGTCCTGCCTCAACTCATCCGTCCACTTCTGTACAGTCTTCACTACAGCCTTTGCAGATTTTAATTTCTGCCTGAGCAATAACAGATTTCCTTGAATTCCAGTGAATGAATGTATCATTTGAAATCAATGACTTTGTAGCTGCATGCGAGTCGGTGAAAAAAATGGGGGTGGGGTGACAGGCACATACCTTCCTGTGAAACAGCACAGCAGCCAATTATTCAACTACACATGGCAGCCTAAGAATAATTGCCCAACTGCAAAATGAGTTGAATTTTGATTTGAGTGTATAGTTGGTAAAAAAAAAAAGAAAAAAAAGAAAAAGGTAGCAGACAGAGTAACACAATAACACATAGCTATAGCACTGACTTGGCAATGAGAGGCCAATGCCAGGCTGGGGGGGGGGAGAGCTGTCCATGCCCTTTAACAGCTAGCAACATTTCTCTTTCTTGACTTATCTGTCCTGTATATGTGTTATTGTGATGCTAAACTGTGAGTCTTGACATTCAAAAAAGCACAGCCAAAGCACAGGACGGTGGAAACAGCAGAGAAGCGAAGGCCTTAATGGGCTCAACTGGAATGGAAAGCATCTGGTACAGTCCACAGGCTGGAGGAGAGGGAAATGTCAAGTGTGCCTACAACAGAGGTTCCAGCAACTAAAAAATTTCAGCCAAAAGAAAGCCCAGGCAATGAACACACCACAGGAGCATCTCTCCAATTTCAGTGGACAAAGTCACTCAATTTCTTCAATTTATACTCAACAAAAATATTAACGCAACACTTTCGATTTTGCTCCCATTTTGTATGAGATGATCTCAAAGATCTAAAACTTTTTCCACATACATAATATCACCATTTCCCTCAAATATTGTTCACAAACCAGTCTAAATCTGTGATAGTGAGCACTTCTCCTTTGCTGAGATAATCCATCCCACCTCACAGGTGTGCCATACCAAGATGCTGATTAGACACCATGATTAGTGCACAGGTGTGCCTTAGACTGTCCACAATAAAAGGCCACTCTGAAGGTGCAGTTTTGTTTTATTGGGGGGGGGGGGGGGGGGATACCAGTCAGTATCTGGTGTGACCACTATTTGCCTCATGCAGTGCAACACATCTCCTTCACAGAGTTGATCAGGTGTCAACTGTGGCCTGGTGGAATGTTGGTCCACTCCTCTTCAATGGCTGTGCGAAGTTGCTGGATATTGGCAGGAACTGGTCCAGAGCATCCCAAACATCTCATTGGGTTGACATGGCCGGTGAGTATGCCAACATGCAAGAACTGGGACATTTCAGCTTCCAAGAATTGTGTACAGATCCTTGCAACATGGGGCCGTGCATTATCCTGCTGCAACATAAGGTGATGTTCTTGGATGTATGGCACAACAATGGGCCCAGGATCTCGTCACGGTATCTCTGTGCATTCAAAATGCCATCGTGTCTTCGTCCATAACAGATGCCTGCCCATACCCATAACCCCACTGCCACCAGTGGGCCACTCGATCCCACAACACTGACATCAGAAAACCGCTCACCCACACGACGCCACACACGCTGTCTGCCATCTGCCCTGGACCAGTGTGAACCGGGATTCATCCGTGAAGAGAACACCTCTCCAATGTGCCAAACGCCAGCGAATGTGAGCATTTGCCCACTCAAGTCGGTTACGACGACGAACTGGAGTCAGGTCAAGATCCCGATGAGAACGATGAGCATGCAGATGCGCTTCCCTGAGACGGTTTCTGACAGTTTGTGCAGAAATTCTTTGGTTATGCAAACCAATTGTTTCAGCAGCTGTCCGAGTGGCTGGTCTCAGACGATCTTGGAGGTGAAACATGCTGGATGTGGTTGTCCTGGGCTGGTGTGGTTACACGTGGGTCTGCGGTGTGAAGCTGGTTGGATGTACTGCCAAATTCTCTGACACGCCTTTGGAGACGGCTTATGGTAGAGAAATGAACATTCAATACACGAGCAACAGCTCTGGTTGACATTCCTGCTGTCAGCATGCCAATTGCACGCTCCCTCAAATCTTGCAACATCTGTGGCCTTGTGCTGTGTGATAAAACTGCACCTTTCCGAGTGGCCTTTTATTGTGGACAGTCTAAGGCACACCTGTGCACTAATCATGGTTTCTAATCAGCATCTTGGTATTGGCCCACCTGTGAGGTGGGATGGATTATCTCAGCAAAAGAGAAGTGCTCACTATCACAGATTTAGACTGGTTGTGAACAATATTTGAGGGAAATGGTGATATTGTGTATGTGGAAAAAGTTTTAGATCTTTGAGTTCATCTCATACACAATGGGAAGCAAACCAAAAGGTTGCGTTTATATTTTTGTTGTGTATTTTCATTTTATAAGCGCAAATCACAACAGAGTTGCCTCAAAGAGCTTCACACAAGTAAGGCTAACCTTACTAACCCCCAGAGCAAGCAGTGGTAGGAAAAACTCCCTTTGAGGAAAGAAACCTCAAGCAGATGAGACTCAAAGGGGGTGACCCTCGGCTTGGGCCATGCGACAGACACAAATTACAGAACAATCACAAAACAAATATACAGGAAATGCAATTGGTGAACAGGACAGGAGGGTCTCCAGCACAAAAATCACACCCATCTCTGGATGAGCCGCACCATAAACAGAGAGAATAGAATCAGGCATCAGAAAGACAAGAAATACAGTCTCATTTGCCAGCATTAAACAAGAAAACAGGAAATACTAAGGTGATCGCCGGCCACTAGCCCTAAACTGCCTCTGTGGAATGATATTTTCTAAAAGCAGAACTGCAGTGGTTCAGAGAGTACTCTCAGTAAGACAAGTCCACGAGCTGCCGTGACACCACTTCTTCCAAAAATTTTAGAGCAAAATGACAGATTTGATACTGGCCAATAGTTTTTCAATACACTAGGGTCAAGGTTAGGTTTCTTCAAAGTAATGGTTTAATCACTGCAGACTTTAAGCATTTAGGACCAGATCCAGAAAGTTAAAGAAAGATTAATAATTTCCAGCACAGTCAGCACAAGCGTGGGCCAAAGGTCCTTAAACAGTTTGTTGGATTGGATCAAATAAACAGGTTTGTGCTTTTGTTGACGCTATGAGTTCCATCAGCATGCCTAGAGAGATACTCTCAAATTCTGTAAATCTAGGTAATACCTCAGTAATGGCACCCCCTCAATAGTATTGTGTAGTGGCTGAGTTAAGGCATGCTGGGATGTTTACCCAATGTCTTCTATTTTCTTCTCAAAGTAAATCCAGGAAATCTTGGTGCTGCAAAAGGAGAGGCGAACTACAGGTAGTTGTCTATGAATAAGTGTTGCCACTGTGTCGAACAAGAACTTTGAGTTATGCTTGTTTTTGTTTATCAAATCAGAGTAATAGGTCCACTTTGTCGCCAGTAATGCAATATCTTATAGTCTAAGACAGCATCACGCCACGCAGGGTGGAGTACTTCTAATTTTGAACTACGCCATTCCGTTCTAGTACCTCTAGCCCTTATGCTTTTGCAAAGCATATCTCTCTATGATTTTTATGGACACGTCTACAGAAGCAGGCTACAGTCTCAAGTTGTTGAATTTCCCCTCCTCCAGCAGATAAACTGCACTATAACCATACCATACCACACTCACAACGGAAGAATGTGTCAGAGTAATGTCACACAGAAACATTTGTTAATGCACATGCAGGACTTGCCTTGCCGGGTTCCCTCACCAACATACTGTCATTTCTGGACTATAGAGCGAACCAGAACATTAGATGCACCCACCAATTTTAAAAAGAAAAATAAATTGTACATAAATAAGCTGCACTTGTCTACAAGCCGCGGGTCTCCTCGTAACGAGATATTTACGCAGAAAGATGTTAGAAAGATTTAACTTTAATTACCGTAAATACGTACTGTAAATTATTGTTTCCCCCTGAAATGTTACACATAAATATTGACGTGCACGGTCACCCAGCTTGCGCATGGTGTCTCTGCTCCACAGAGAACTGAGTAATTTTAACTTTTCTTGAGACTTCATCACGTGCAGTCAGGATCGGATGGAGTCTATGGTAAACAAGACGTTAATGTGGCACTGTGACTTTTTCGACTTGTTGCGCCAAGACAGAGAACTGGTGGGGGAAGGGGGGAAGAAGGTCCCGGTTAGAGCCCGACCGATATATTGGCTGGCCGGTATTATCGGCCGATATAAGCCCTTTTCAAAGTAACTCACTATCGGCCGAAATTTTGCCGATAGAACGCTGATACTTTTTCATAAACAGAACAGTTACGGAATAATGTTTGTGTCGGCAATGTAAAATGTCCTTGCACCGTTTGTCCAATAGATGGAGCTCTGACTCCATTCAACTGAGAGCTGCTTACACCCCTGCTTAAATGTGTTCATCACCGGCCTCCGTAGTTCACCGTCACACTGCACTGATCGGCTGACAAAAGCATACAAGTAAGTTTATAAGGATCTATATCCTTATACTGAACCTATATCTAAGTTGCAGCAACAAGAGGTACAAGATCAGATGTATTTCACAACTCTTTTTAAGGGTATGAATTTGCTAATTTCACAAAGGTTTAATTCTTGATTGCATTTTTTGAACTTAAAAATTCTTCTCTGTTGTAAAGTTAATCAATATGAGGACAAAGCTTCAGCTTTTAGCTCATACCTTTTTTGTTAAGGGTCCAAAAAAGAACATTTTATTCATTAAAAAAAAAATCGGCTGATTTATCGGCTATCTATCTATCTGCGATTTATCGATTGTCGGTATTTTTTTCATCCAAATATTGTTATTGGCCTCAAAAAATCCATTTCGGTTGGGCTCTAGTCCCGCTCCCTCTAAATGATCTGACGGTGCAACTGTGATGCAAAGTGGTGGAGAGGGAGTTTTCTTCACTAAACTAATGGGTAAGACCTTATATTTACACTGTGTGTGAGTTTATACAGCATGAGGAGCACAGCTTTCAGGAAATCAACTGACAGCATCATTGACGCATTTCGACTTATGAAAAAGCCTGTCAAAATCCATAAATTAGCTGCGCCATTGTAAAAGCTGCACTGTTCAAAGTGTGTGAAAAAAGTAGCAGATAATAGTCCAGAAATTATGATAACTTCACTAAAACACTGATTTGAGGTCAATGTGAGAGGGCTCGCTTGAAGGGCAGGGGAAATCACTTGGCTTGTTAAGTATTCAAACAGGCACAAAATCCCCACAGTGTGTATTTCTTCACAGGATCACTTGCAGTTGATTGTTAATTTGTACTCTGGGGATATTAATCAAAGCTAGTGCTAGACTAATGAAACACTTAAGGACAGAGCCCAGGGGCTCCACAGTAGGCCCTGAGCCTCAAGGCTGAATGCCACAAGAAACCACATGTACATGTTCATGCCTAAGTGAATGCTTGGTGTGTTAGACATTTAGAAATGTTGACTAAATAAGTGGTTGAAGCACAAAGAGGCAGAAAGAAGAGGAAACCAGCGAAGCAAAACTATAATACAACATCACAAAGATCTGACTGCCTGGAAAGTTTGGGCTTTGCTGCTGTCGTACTGCTGCACTTACGGATTTAGGCTCATTGAGCAGACAAGGTGGTGGTAAAGTGGCAGCAGAAATGATAGGAGAGATGAAGCAATTTAAAGAATGTGATCATTTTATCGCCACACAGCTAAAGTGGCTCTGGGAATCAATAAAAAATGGGAGCCAGCAGGTTTGATCCCATTTCTACACAAGTATGGTGCACTGGAGAATGACAACCTGGTTATGGTAGTGTTTACAGATTGGTTACTGCAGTAAGACCGGTGAAATTCCGAAGTATGCTTTATCTCCTTTCATCACTCCTACTTAAATTCTGTGCCATATGTCTAAAAGACAGCTTACTGCCACCACGGCTACAGAAGCACACAGGGGATGAGGTTCTTTCTGTCACAGCCAGTTACCATTGTAGCCTGAAGCACAAAGCAGGCAACCAGTCTGCTTGGACAAAACAAACAAACAAAAAATTAGGGAAAGACAAATGCTTGAAGAGAGAAAAGCAGAACAATGGTTATAATTTGAAAGGAAAAAGAAAAATTGACAACCAGGATGTAAATAGTCTTCAGAGGTATTCGCATAAAGACAGAAATCGGCACCAGCCCTTGTACAGAGCCCAGATATTGTATAAAGAAACAGAGAACACTCACTTTCCTCCAATAACAACATGACTTCACATAATCATCTCACTGGCGCTTTCTCTCTCTGACAAATATGTGATGTGGCTGCTGGCACTGGTAATGTGGGGAGGACCAGGAATGTGTGTGGCTGCATGATAAGGCTGCTGTAAAATTTAATTAGCACAAAGCCCACAGTGGAATACGACTTCATTTCTCATTGCATTATTAACCAGACGACTGTGTAAAAGTCTTCTCTCGAACTATGTACTTAACCACACTCAGAGAAGTGAAACAGACAGAGAGGGTGCGAAAGAGGAAAGCTAAAGACAAATGTTAGATTTGAAACAGATGCACAAAGTTCCTTGAAGAAACAAAGTTAAGATGCAGGAAAGACGGTTATTGCACCTACATGGAATCCTTTAAGCCTTTGCCACTCCACTGTTGCTTGTATCCGGTAACGGTACCCGTAGGTATGAAGACAGCAGCACCAAGCTGACATTTGACTGCCACCAAAATGACTGACCTCTGATTGACCTTGCCAGGGCAATTCTGGACCACCAAATCCACATTTGGTCCAAATAAGTTGAAAGTATAATTACTTAACCGTGACCTTTGCAAAAATTCATTCTTTAATAACAATTTGGGGCCAACCTTCAGTGACATGCCAAGTTTGGTAGAAATCAGCAAAAGGACCTGACCTTGGAGAATTTGACTTTGTCTGGATAATTTCCAGAACCCACATCCCCGTGTATGACATATCTGGTGCCAATCAACATGGAAAAACTTCAATTCTGACACCATAACCCCAAGGATCTTGGGCCCTACGGATGGACCATTTATAAAATTGATATCACCTGGGCAATTCCAGTACCCACCTACATGCATACCAAGTTTGGTGGACGTTGGAGTGAAAAATGACAATTTTGACATTTGAGCTCAATGACTTTGTCAAAACCCTGTACAACCACTTCTGAGGTTGACCATCATTCACTTATCAAGTTTGGCAGAAACTGGCCAAGGGACATAGGAGAGTTGGGGAACAATGAACAGATACATCAAATGCTGACCTTTGACCATCATCTACATGCACACAGCAAATTTTGGTGGAAATTGGCCGAAGCACCTCAAAGGAGAGCTGGAATTAAAAACACACACACACATACACACACAAACACACATTTCTCAAATTACATCAGAAGATTGGGAGTTTGCCAAAGAAAACAATAGTGATAATAGGTATGCATTTTATTTGTTGGTCAACTTCCAATTTCACAATCCACTAGTCCACAGTCTTTGTTGTGGTGCTGCTTCATAATAATCAGACTAGGAGTTTATGTTAGAGACTTTATTGGATTAAGATATACAGTTGTATGCAAACGTTTGGGCACCCCTGATAATTTTCATGATTTTCCTTTATAAATCATTGGTTGTCTGGATCAGAAATTTCAGTTAAATACGAGGTCTGTCCGTAAACTATAGGTCCTTTTTATTTTTTGCAAAACCATATGGATTGAATCACGTGTGATTGCATCAGCCAAGGTTTGAACCCTCGTGCGCATGCGTGAGTTTCCCCACGCCTGTCGGGACGTCATTTGCCTGTGGGCACGGCTTGTGGGAGGAGCGCTCCACGCCCCTCGTCGGATTTTTTCTTTTGAGAAAATGGCCGAACGCTTGGAGCAGCGTTACTGCATTAAATTCTGCCAGAAACTTGGCGACAGCCAGGCAGAAATGATTTGAAAAATCCAAACGGCTTTCGGAGATGAAGCCATGAGCAGCACACGGATTAAGGAGTGGTACAACCGGTTTAAAGACGGGCGCGTAATGGTGGAGAGCGAGCTGCGCTCCGGTCGGCCATCAACGAGTCGAAATGACGAGATCGTTTCCAAAGTGCACGCTGTGGTTATGCGGGATCGTCGCTTGACTGTCCGAGAAAATTGCTGAGGAAGTGGACATTAGCAAGACTTCGGCACATTCCATCATAACGGACGATTTGGGCATGAAACGAGTGGCGGCGAAGTTCATGCCGAGGTTGCTGACGGCGGAGCAAAAGCACCTCCGTGTGGAAGTCTCAGAGGACATGCTGGACTCCATTGACACTGATCCCAGCTTTATGGACACCATAATCACCGGAGATGAGTCCTGGGTGTACGGGTACGATCCGGAAACCAAATTTCAGTCGTCACAGTGGAAGCATTCCACATCGCCAAGACCGAAGAAGGCGCGCCAAGAGCGCAGCAACATCAAGGTAATGCTGACTGTTTTTTTTTTACTCCTGTGGTGTGGTACACCACGGGTACGCACCACAGGGTCAAACAGTAACAAAGGAGTATTACAGGGATGTCCTCCGTCGTCTCCGTGACAGCGTGCAGCACAAGACACCGGAGTTGTGGGCCGGAGGAAATTGGCGCCTCCACCACGACAACGCGCCAGCTCATTCCTCTCATTTAATTCAGACTTATTTGACCAAAAACCAGACTCCGGTGGTTCAACAGGCGCCATACTCCCCTGACATGGCCCCTTGTGACTTTTGGCTCTTCCCAAAACTTAAAATACCATTAAAAGGAACCCGATTTGAGACAAGAGAGGACATTATGGCTGCGACGACAGCAGAGCTGCGCGCCATCCCGAAAAGTTGTTTTTGGAATGCTTCCAACAGTGGCGACAACGCTGGGAGAAGTGTGTGGAATCCCAAGGAGAGTACTTCAAGGGCGATTAGGTTTCCAACCCTCCAGGTAAGCCAGTTTTTTTTTTTCTCAGCCAATGGTCCGATACTTTTTGGACAGACCTCGTATATCATATAGCAGATGAACACACTAAAATAATTTTCTAGTATTTACAGAAGGTGTGCAATAATTATTTAAACAAAATTAGGCAGGTGCATAAATATGGACACCCTTGTCATTTTATTGATTTGAATACATTTAGCACTAATTATTGGAACACAAAATTGGTTTGGTAAGTTCACTGACCCTTGATCTACTTACACAGGTGAATCCAATCATGAGAAAGGGTATTCAAGGTGGCCATTTGCAAATGTTTCCCCTCTTTGCATCTCTTCTATTGAGTGGCAACATGGGAGCCTCAAATGACCAGAAAACAAAGATTGTTCAACATCATGGTTTAGGGGAAGGATACAAAAAGCTATCTCAGAGATTTCAGTTGTCAGTTTTCCACTGTGAGGAACATAGTGGGGAAATGGAAGACCACAGGCACAGTATGAGTTAAGGCCAAAGTGGCAGGCCAAGAAAAATCTCAAACTGAAGCGGAGGATGGTGAGAACAGTCAGTCAACCCACAGACCTGCCCCAAAGACCTACAACATGATCTTGCTGCAGATAATGTCTCTGTGCATCGTTCAAGTATACAGCACACTTTGCACAAAGAGATGCTGTATGATGTTGTAATGCAGAGGAAACCTTTTCTGTGTACACACCACAAACAGAGTTGCTTGAGGTATGCTAAAGCACATTTGGACAAGCCAGCTTAATTTTGGAATAAGGTGCTGTGGAGTGATAAAAATAAAATTGAGTCATTTGGACATAACAATGGGCAGTATGCATGGCTGAAAAAGAACACAGCATTCCAAGAAAAACACTTGCTACCTACAGTAAAATTTGGAGGTGGTTCCATCATGCTGTGTGGCTAGTGCAGGTAATGGGAATCTTGTTAAAGTTGAGGGTCACATGGACTCCAGTTAATATGAGCAGATTCTTGAGAACAATGTTCATGAATCAATGAAAGTTGAAGTTGCGCTGGGATTGGATCTCTCAACAAGACAACGACCCTAAACACTACTCAAAATCTACTAAGGCATTCATGCAGAGGAACAAGTACAACATTCTGTAATGGCCATCTCAGTCCCCAGACCTGAATATTATTGAAAATCTGTGGTGTGATTTTAAGCGGGCTGTCCATGCTCAGAAACCAACAAACCTGGGAAGTTTTGTAAAGAAGAATGGTCCAAAATACCTTCAACCAGAATCCAGACTCTCATTGGAAGCTATAGGAAGCGTTTAGAGGCTGTTATTTCTGCAAAAGGAGGATTTACGAAATATTGATGTATGTTTTCTGTTGGGGTGCCCAAATTTATGCACCTGCTAATTTGTTTAAAGAATTATTGCACACTTTCTGTAAATCATATAACTTCATTTCACTTCTCAAATATCACTGATGGTCTGGTATATGATATATTTAACTGAAATGCCCAAACGTTTACATACAACTGTAGCTACAAATGTAGAGTTACAAAACACAACAGACTGGCAGGTTGCCAGGCCAATGAGAACCCCTCACCAGACCAGAAATATTTTACTAATAATGCCAATGAAAGATATATGCCAAATACACATTAGTTTAGATGGAATCACTTCAGCGGATTCGAATGGTTTGATCCTGGTATTGTCTCACACCATCTTTTGCGATTTAATTTATTTTTATAGTGAATTGTCAGTGCACTAATCGGTTTATTATTTTTTTTATCTTACCGGTGGCGAGCTGAAAGGGTGACAATAAAAATTCATACTGCTGTCTGATTCAATTAAAATTAGCAGTGGTTTTCAAATAAAAGGTGTCAGATGTCAGAATATGACATCTACTCCACAGATTAAGACTCCTGTCAACATAGCAAAAGTCAGATGTTACCCTCCACCTCTGAATATATTTAAATTGCATAATGTTATATTTATATAAATTACATTTTTCATGACATGCTTTCTCACCATTAGCTTGATTAGTTTGTTCTAGTAAACTCAGTTTCTCATGTTTCATACCAGGAATCTGTGCTGCTAATCAAAGTGTCACTAACCTCTGGAGACCACAGAGGTGCTTGTATGTCCAGGTCATTTTACGATACCTTCAGTTCTTCCTCTTTTAAGGTACTTTCTTTGAATGTAGCGCCCATGTGTTGCATATCAAAATGTTCAGAATAACCTCAGCTTTCTGGATGTGAGACATATTGTAGCAAATATGGCCACAGAAATATCTTTAAAAAAAAATCTGAATTTGGCTTAACTTTCCACTCTTTAGAATTGACTCTCCAGCCATTTGTAAGACATTTCTAAGGCAGGTCTTTAGCTGAATGACTGTTATCCACTTGGTGGTACCAAGCATCAAAATTCCTAAACTCCCTTCCTGCAAAGTGACCAGTCTTCCAAACATTTCCTGGCTGAATTGATGATGCCTCAGGAGAACTTCACCAAACAGTCCCTATGGATCAAAGACACTTGCTCTACACTGCCAGTTCAAACAGAATTTATTAGTTTAATGAAACCTGTCCAATTCAGAGAACATCCTTACACCAACAGGACACTCTCTACTGATAACATTGCAATAAACACAGCCTCAACCAGCCAGGTGGCCAAAAGGTTAGAGGTCATAAAACACTCAACATAGGGATGGAATCACATTGCCACCTTGAGGAAGGACACAGACCCTTCAATATGTGAATATACTTTCTTTTAATAAAAGAGAGAAAACTAACTTCTTTTCCCGTTATTATACTTAACCAAAGATGAAATTTATACTCCATGTGAATCTTTTCAATGTTTTATGTGATGTTAATGAGTCTTCCTTTTTTAATCTCTTGGTGCATGTTTGTTGAATGATAATAAATCCTCAGGGTGAAAACAGGGCTTCAGTTAATTCCTTTTCTAGGATGGGTTTAGAAGATGAATATCAGCTTATATTTGCTAGCCAAAGAAGAAAATATGTCATTTATTGTATCTGATGTGTTTTTCAAATAACTTTGTTTTAGAAGCAATCTAATGCTTAGTGGGCGGAGCTTATGATCATGTGCGTAGCCTCTTTAAAATGACCTTCAAACAAAGAAATGCTCTCTTCCTTTCCCCTGTGATCCTTCAATCCTTCCATACTATTCTCTGAACTTCTTACCCTACAGTTTTCTACATCTTAGCTCATGGGTTTTACTTCATTGTTTCTTATGTTTTAATCTCGCTTTTTATGTTAGCTGTAGCCACAAGGTGGCAGCAGTAGTACAGGAAACAGAGCTGTCTGCCTTGGTGGCTAGTAACATTCTGAATGTAAAATGACGAAAACTTATTTTATTTCAGTTTTTACTTCACACAAAACAGTTTAGCCTCATCTGTTTTTGTCAACAATATTGCATGTTAATATCGACATTGCCGGTATTTCAGGACACTGACGCTGTCACGTCATTGGCTCGTCTTAGTCATGAAAAAAAAATGGGTCGTTGACAAATATATTTTGTCTGTATGACGAAATTAACACCAAGATGCACTGAGGTCCCAGGAACATGTGATCTTCTCTGACTTGAGAAGCTGGAAACTACAGCTTCTTAGCTGTAGTTTCAGTAATTCATCAAACAAAGTCTCTGTGACATTCCATAGCTGATTCATGAATTGAAATATGGTGGAAAGTTGATCTAGATGTGCCAGCACATTCGTGGACCACAGAGGATTAAAAAAAACCTTTCTAAGTTGAAAGATATTGCGAGTACTTTGTTTTTTGGACTGTGAAAATTAGATCACTCATCATTGAATTTGACAAAGATGTTCAAGTAGTGCATATATGGTGCAAATTTAGTGTCCAAACACAACATGTGGGAAAGTTATTGGGAGTACTGTGTTTGCCAGGATGCACACATAGATGGATAGAGAGCATTTCTACATACCTTTTTGGCTAACAGGTTGCCCACACTGTCTCTGAAAAAAAAGACACTTATAAAAACCAGAAGAGCTATTGAATATACAGTGAGGAAAATAAGTATTTGAACACCCTGCGGTTTTGCAAGTTCTCCCACTTAGAAATCATGGAGGGGTCTGAAATTTTCATCTTAGGTGCATGTCCACTGTTAGAGACAATCTAAAAAAAAAAAAAACATCCGGAAATCACAATGTAGGATTTTTTAATAATTTATTTGTATGTTACTGCTGCAAATAAGTATTTGAACACCTGTGAAAATCAGTGTTAATATTTGGTACAGTAGCCTTTGTTTGCAATTACAGAGGTCAAACATTTCCTGTAGTTTTTCACCAGGTTTGCACAAACTGCACCAGGGATTTTGGTCCACTCCTCCACAAAGATCTTCTCTAGATTTTTCAGGTTTGGAGTTTCAGCTCCCTCCAAAGATTTTCTATTGAGTTCAGATCTGGAGACTGGCCAGGCCACTCCAGGACCTTGAAATGTTTCTTACGGAGCCCTCAGTTGCCCTGGCTGTGTGTTTGGGGCCATTGCCATGCTGGAAGACCCAGCCATGACCCATTTTAAATGCTCTTACTGGGGAAAGGAGGTTGTTTGCCAAATCTCGCAATACATGACCCAATCCATCCTCTCTTCAATATGGTGCAGTCGTCCTGTCCCCTTTGCAGAAGAGCACCCCAGAGTATGATGTTTCCACCCCCATGCTTCACGGTTGGGATGGTTTTCTTGGGGTTGTTCTCATCCTCTAAACATGGTAAGTGGAGTTGACTCCAAAAAGCTCTATTCTGGTCTCATCTGATCACATGACCTTCTCCCATGCCTCCTCTGGATCATCCAGATGGTCACTGGTGAACTTCAAACAGGCCTGAACATGTGCTGGCTTGAGCAGGGGGACCTTGCTGCCCTGCAGGATTTTAAACCATGACAGCATCATGTGTTACTAATGTAATCTTTGTGACTGCGGTCCCAGCTCTCTTCGGGTCATTGACCAGGCCCTCCTGTGTAGTTCTGAGCTTTCTCAGAATCATCCTTACCCCACAAAGTGAGAGCTTGCATGGAATCCCAGATCAAGGGAGATTGACAGTCATCTGTGTTTTCTTCCACTTTCTAATAAATAATTATAACAGTTGTTGTCTTCTACCAAGCTGCTTGCCTGTTGTCCTGTAGTCCATCCCAGCCTTGTGCAGGCCTACAGTTTTGTCCCTGGTGTCCTAAGACAGCTCTTTGGTCTTGGCTATGGTGGACAGGTTGGAGTGTGACTGATTGAGTGTGTGAACAGGTGTCTTTTATACAAGTAACAAGTTCAAACAGGTGCAATGAATACAGGTAAAGAGTGCAAAATAAGAGGGCTTCTTAAATAAAAATTAACAGTTCTGTGTGAGTCAGAATTCTTGCTGGTTGGTAGGTGTTCAAATACTGCAGTAACAAATAAATTATATAAAAAAAATCATACATTGTGATTTCCAACTTTTTTTTTTTGATTATGTCTCTCAGTCAATCAGTCAATTTTTTTATATAGCGCCAAATCACAACAAACAGTTGCCCCAAGGCGCTTTATATTGTAAGGCAAGGCCATACAATAATTATGTAAAACCCCAACAGTCAAAACGACCCCCTGTGAGCAAGCACTTGGCTACAGTGGGAAGGAAAAACTCCCTTTTAACAGGAAGAAACCTCCAGCAGAACCAGGCTCAGGGAGGGGCAGTCTTCTGCTGGGACTGGTTGGGGCTGAGGGAGAGAACCAGGAAAAAGACATGCTGTGGAGGGGAGCAGAGATCGATCACTAATGATTAAATGCAGAGTGGTGCATACAGAGCAAAGAGAGAAAGAAACAGTGCATCATGGGAACCCCCCAGCAGTCTACATCTATAGCAGCATAACTAAGGGATGGTTCAGGGTCACCTGATCCAGCCCTAACTATAAGCTTTAGCAAAAAGGAAAGTTTTAAGCCTAATCTTAAAAGTAGAGAGGGTGTCTGTCTCCCTGATCTGAATTGAGAGCTGGTTCCACAGGAGAGGAGCCTGAAAGCTGAAGGCTCTGCCTCCCATTCTACTCTTACAAACCCTAGGAACTACAAGTAAGCCTGCAGTCTGAGAGCGAAGCGCTCTATTGGGGTGATATGGTACTACGAGGTCCCAAAGATAAGATGGGACCTGATTATTCAAAACCTTATAAGTAAGAAGAAGAATTTTAAATTCTATTCTAGAATTAACAGGAAGCCAATGAAGAGAGGCCAATATGGGTGAGATATGCTCTCTCCTTCTAGTCCCCGTCAGTACTCTAGCTGCAGCATTTTGAATTAACTGAAGGCTTTTTAGGGAACTTTTAGGACAACCTGATAATAATGACTTACAATGGTCCAGCCTAGAGGAAATAAATGCATGAATTAGTTTTTCAGCATCACTCTGAGACAAGACCTTTCTGACTTTAGAGATATTGCGTAAATGCAAAAAAGCAGTCCTACATATTTGTTTAATATGCGCTTTGAATGACATATCCTGATCAAAAATGACTCCAAGATTTCTCACAGTATTACTAGAGGTCAGGGTAATGCCATCCAGAGTAAAGATCTGGTTAGACACCATGTTTCTAAGATTTGTGGGTCCAAGTACAATAACTTCAGTTTTATCTGAGTTTAAAAGCAGGAAATTAGAGGTCATCCATGTCTTTATGTCTGTAAGACAATCCTGCAGTTTAGCTAATTGGTGTGTGTCCTCTGGCTTCATGGATAGATAAAGCTGGGTATCATCTGCGTAACAATGAAAATTTAAGCAATACCGTCTAATAATACTGCCTAAGGGAAGCATGTATAAAGTGAATAAAATTGGTCCTAGCACAGAACCTTGTGGAACTCCATAATTAACTTTAGTCTGTGAAGAAGATTCCCCATTTACATGAACAAATTGTAATCTATTAGACAAATATGATTCAAACCACCGCAGCGCACTGCCTTTAATACCTATGGCATGCTCTAATCTCTGTAATAAAAGTTTATGGTCAACAGTATCAAAAGCAGCACTGAGGTCTAACAGAACAAGCACAGAGATGAGTCCACTGTCCGAGGCCATAAGAAGATCATTTGTAACCTTCACTAATGCTGTTTCTGTACTATGATGAATTCTAAAACCTGACTGAAACTCTTCAAATAGACCATTCCTCTGCAGATGATCAGTTAGCTGTTTTACAACTACCCTTTCAAGAATTTTTGAGAGAAAAGGAAGGTTGGAGATTGGCCTATAATTAGCTAAGATAGCTGGGTCAAGTGATGGCTTTTTAAGTAATGGTTTAATTACTGCCACCTTAAAAGCCTGTGGTACATAGCCAACTAACAAAGATAGATTGATCATATTTAAGATCGAAGCATTAAATAATGGTAGGGCTTCCTTGAGCAGCCTGGTAGGAATGGGGTCTAATAAACATGTTGATGGTTTGGATGAAGTAACTAATGAAAATAACTCAGACAGAACAATCGGAGAGAAAGAGTCTAACCAAATACCGGCATCACTGAAAGCAGCCAAAGATAACGATACATCTTTGGGATGGTTATGAGTAATTTTTTCTCTAATAGTTAAAATTTGTTAGCAAAGAAAGTCATGAAGTCATTACTAGTTAAAGTTAATGGAATACTCAGCTCAATAGAGCTCCGACTCTTTGTCAGCCTGGCTACAGTGCTGAAAAGAAACCTGGGGTTGTTCTTATTACCCTATAACATGATAACTAAGCATGATATATGATGCAAACTATTCCTTTTTAAAACCGTATCCACCCAACCAATAATTTGCACCACCCCCCACCAAAACCGGAGCAACTCCAAGTTTCGACCCCTGTACAAATTGAAATCGACCCCTGTCCACTGCCCCCGCTGCCCCCACCCACAACTCCGGAACACCCATCCACAGACAGTCCAAACCACACCCCCCTGGAATCCCCACGATCAGACAAATAACACGGAATACCCCCCAATATGACCGGAGCACTTCCAATCCCGACCCCTGTGCAACACCCCAACTGACCCTTCCCGGCCGCCCACCGAAAGTCCACGTGGGCACCCGGCACCTCCAAAAGAGTCCAAGGAGTATGTGCGCCAAACCCGGCGCCCGCATCACCATCCGAAGGATCCCTCAGTAAATATTCACTCATCTGCTGCACTAGAATAACTGTCCACATTTAAGCAGTAATAGCTTTTACATGGGCAAGAGCATTTTGGCGCCACCTGCCCAGATATGTCAAATGCCCTTGCCCCATCCACCCCAACCCTCATTTCACCCCCTCCCACCCCTCAATTTCACTTTATTTAATAATATGACGAACTACTGTCTGGAATTTGAATCACTGTCCAGAATGTGAATAACTGTCCACATTTAAGCAGTAATAGCTTTTACATGGGCAAGTGGATTTTGGCGCCACATGCCCAGATATGTCAAGTGCCCTTGCCCCATCCACCCCAACCCTCATTTCACCCCCTCCCACCCCTCAATTTCACTGTATTTAATGATATGATGAACTACTGTCTGGAATTTGAATCACTGTCCAAATACTGAGTAACTGTCCACACTTAAGCAGTAATAGCCTCCACATGGTCAAGCGCACTCCGGCACCACATGCCCAGACACGCCAAGTGCCCCTGCCCCATCCACCCCACCCCCCACCTCACCCCCTCCCACCCCCCGACATGACCACCTTCAATGACACGACAAACCACTCACCGGAATTCGAATCACCGTCCAAACACCGAACAACTGTCCACATCCAAGCAGCAACAGCTTCCACATGGGCAAGTGCACCCCGGCACCACCTGCCCAGACCTGCCAAGTGCCCCTGCCCCATGCCCATCAACCTCCACCAACGTTACCAAAATACCAACATTATTTACCATCTACTTAAAGGCAAAAACACACACAAAAGCCACATTAAGGCGCCCTCCTGCTCCATCTGTTCCATGTCTGTGGACATTGTGTCAAACACACACGCACACCCACACCCACACACCAAGTACAACACTTCAGACACAGAGACAAACGCATATCAAGGCACACTTTCCTGTCTGAATTTGCTTTTGTTGACAAGAACAGTGGTACATTTGAACCATTGGTCAAGTGTAGCGATGAGAGAAACTCTGCCACTTCAGGTGTTCCAGTGATTGCAAACATGAATGTAACAAACACTGCATGTGTCTACATCACAGATACGCTGCTGAGACATCAGCCCCAGAGTAACCTTTACCCTTGTACCAGCATGTCATTAGAATGTCTGCTTTAAGATGAAACAGGTATGTACACCTGCCTGTATGTGTGACAGCAGAGCGATAACACGATATTCAGGAACGCCAGATTGGTGACAATAATATGTCACTTTAATGAGAAGTGTACATAATACGCTGTCTAAAAGTACACAAAATATACCCATCATAATTTTGGTACAAAATTGCAAAGCATTTACTTCAGAGTTTGAGCTCCTTTATTTTTTATTTTTCTTTATTTTTAATGTAATAACCGCATCTTTTATTGGTTATGCCATGTTTCAGGGAAAGCAGCAAGGTATATACAAGCAAGTGAAGAGGTGACTGAGGAACCCTGGAAAGATGGAAAACTTCTGTCTCATAACTGACACTGATGTGAAGAGAAAGAATGTGAGGGGAGTGAGAGAACACACCAACAATCTACACTGATACAGTAATCTGCAGTATATCACAGTTTATGTGAGGCCCAATCCAAAAAGCCAAGCATCTAACAGTAGACTCCACTTCAGCATCTCAGCCTCTCCGGATGCTATAGTGACTGATTTGCTGTTTCCATGTTCTCACGAGAACACATAATACAGTTGTGAAGAAAGGTTCCCTTTTTTCCTACTTTTTGACTTTCATTTCAACTTCATACTCTCCATGGATTAAGCTTAATGATTTTCTACAGCACAACCTCTGAAAGACACCCTGGGCTGTGTCTCAATTTAAGCCTATTAGTCATCTCGTACTACCAACTCAGCCACCTGGGATGCACAATCCAGTGCATTCTGAGTGCTGGTCCCAAATCCAGATAAATGAAGAGGGTTGAGTCAGGAAGGGCATCTGGAATAAATTGTGATAAACCAAACACTTAGATCACAATCAAATTTCCATGCCAGATAGGAAAGGGCCTGTTGACAAGGACCACCACTGGTACAGTATCCATCAGGATGCAGGTGGAAACTGTGCTAATGCTAGAAGCAGAAACAGCAGAAAAAGCAAGAAGAAGTGGAGGTGGAGGAGGAGAAGGAGAAGAAGGCACGAAGTGTAGAGGTGACTAACTGCATGTTGGCAGCATGATCGGGAAAGGGAGATATGTCAATATGATGGGAAAGGTCAACAATCTGTGTAGAAGAGAACAAGTGGCAGGGATGTAAGGCCAGGAGCATCTTTGATGGGTTCAAATGGTTCCATCGTGATGTGGATGGGAGAAATGGTGTAGATTAATCCTGGAGGAAGACAACTGTATATTAGGGCAATTCTATTCTATAATGACAGCAGAATGTGGCCTTATGTTAGCTTACCATTAGAATTTGCCGTGAAACTAATTGCAGTACCATAAAATTGCCTACTAAGAGTGTAGTGGAGGTGAAGTAAGTGAGGGTGATGATCATCATCTCACAACCCATGTGTGATGAAGGAAAAAGCTGGCTCCAGGGGTCCAAATTTACAGTCGTCAACACAGGTTACGGTAGCCCAACAGAGGGCGCCATTGTACTGGTGGAGATCAAAGTTTCATTGAAGGTCCATAGAGCCACACGGAATGTAGTATAACTTCCAGTATGGAAGGGTGGGTACATTGTAATGTCGGAGCTCATCTCTGATTTAACGTTTGAGAGGTCACGAGATGTTGCCTATGTAAACTCAACGTCACCCTGTGATTGCGTCACTTCTTCACATTTCCTTCATGCTCAAGCGATCCAGAGGAGGTGGTGCATCTAGTCAAGCCTCTTATGTTGGCCAGCAGAGGCCTACAGAGGGCAATGGTGCAGCAACTGTGTAATAGTGTAGGTGACTTAGCGGAAGCAGACCTCAAATCATGCCAACATTTTATCACAAAAATCGAAGATTTTAAGCTTGTTGAAAATTTTTCTGGGACCATGACGAACATCAGCGTTGTCTGACTGACATCGACTTAGATCTGCATCTGGCAGACCTCTGCGGTGGTCAACTTGTTACTTTCCATCAGCAAACACTGAGCTTATTGTCAGACTGTGAATGGGCTATACTATTGCAGGAAAATATATGTTTATACCAGTTGGCCAGACAAAGGGATTATGTTTATTTGTGCAATTATTTATGGGATTTGAAAATGGAGTGACAACATATAAATATAACGCAATGCTAAATACCATTGGCTGTATGATTATGTAATCAATGAAAGAGTGTGTAGATAGAATGTGACATTTTGACCCCTTATAATAGTTGAACTTCTCTGTGTCCCAAGAATGCTCCCTGTGAATTTGAAAACCCTGGTGGTAACAGAAATAGATTCATGCTGAGCACGGACAGACAGACAGATGGAAATTTGGCCTTGGGTAAAAATAGCTGTAACTCCTAAATGGCTAATGCAATATTTTTTCGTTAAATGCCTTGAATTAAAGCTAACAGTCCACACTACAAGCAGATTGTAATTGTTTCATTTCATCTCCATTATGGTTGTGTAGACGGAAAAAACATCTGTCATTCATGGACCAGACTGCCTGCCATGTTCGCAGTGTTACATGCCAAAAGTCGTTCTCTCTCAATAGACAGCAAAAGACTACCAAGCCCAGTATTGTTAGTAATTAGATGTATTGAGTGTAGCTGTTAATTCGGATTAAATTAATTAAGAATAGCAATTAATGGTGGTCTGATCAACCACTGAGGATTTTATAGGCGATCTAACAGTTTGTGACATCTGCCAAATGACCTGGAAGGAGCAGGCCAGACAGACACACAAACGTGATCATGACTGACCTTCGGCAAATTCAACCTTGCTTGGACAATTTGGGTATCATTCATCATTCATCTCAAAACCTTGACCAAAATCAAACTGGACAAAGGAATTCGAAGAAGTGTTGAAACAAACAAACACTGCTCTAATTATAAGATGAAGGTGCTTGGTCCAGCAGGTACTTGTTTGTTTAAAACCACACAAATAGTTTTAGTCCAGCAGAGAAATCGAGCGCTTAGATTAATTTTCTCATGTAGCTATGGGATTCGATTATTGAAAATCTCGACAATTGGTGGTATGACTTGGTGCAGTGAAAGCCATGTCTCTTTTTTAATAACTGTACTTGATGTACTTTGAAGCAATTGAAATACAAGGTGTCAGTACTGTACTGCCATAATGCTATCAAGCTGCATATGGCTTACCTTACTGAGGGTACCCAAATCTGATAAGCAGCAAGAGCAAAGACTTCTGATCTTTATTATCATAATCGTGTTTCTCCTAATGAGCTTAATGTAATGTGTATAAGCATGTATGCACTACCACTTTAGGCTTTTTAATGCTTTTGAATGCTTGTCAAATTGAAATGAGATTTACTGCACCTTTAACCCCTTAACGCCCAAATTTATATAGCTGTATATAAAAAAATGTTTTGTGTGTGTTTTTGACTTTAAGTAGATGGTAAATAATGTTGAGATTATTAATTTCACTTTTGCACAAAAACTAGATAGCAATATTGGGTATTCTGTTAATGACTTTATGTTATAATATAATAATAATATGTTGCAAATTTGCGACAACAGGCATACAGGTCAATTTGGTAAGTTGCATATTTGAGTCAGAGATTGTAGCATATATGCGACGATGGGCGTTAAGGGGCTAAGAAGCAACAGTGCTGAAGTTTACAAAATCTTAATTTGGCACTGACATTTTTGTTGTCATGTACCAATGTATCTTAGAAATTTGTCAAGTTTTAACCTCCTATTACATTTATACCTTTCCTGCTGAGGACCCATATGTGAATTTCACAGTAATCCAAAGTAAATATTTTTATTTTCAGATGTATACACATGCACTCATGGTTCTAAATATCTCAGATGCATTTATTTCATTACATTTTAACATATTTCTCCACTTCCCAAAATGTATATTTGGTGGTGGTAACCTGCAGGAATACCATAACACTGCCAGGTTCAAGCCTTACACAAGTGACACAATGTACTTTCTGTTGGTTTGGTCGTCTCAAGACATTCCCACTAGTGTTCTATTTAAAGCAGAAGATGTTGTACAAGTGCTGTTTCCCCAAATATGGTGGCATCCAATGTGAGCCCAGATGTTAGTGAGGCCCTGATGAGGCCTTACACAGAGGACTGAAATAACCACACAGAGATTTTTTCTATTAAAAAAAACCCCACAAGGATGCGGTTAAAAAGCTGTGTCTGCTTTATAGATTCAATAAGACTCTTACACCTGTGTGGCTAACCACCATCGATCCATCATTCTGTGGAGTCCAATCCAATTTAGAGTGGCGAGGAGCCCCAAAGCCCCACAGCCTTATCCTAAACCAGGCCACAGGCACCACAAAGCCTGCTTACCATCATCCCCTCAAGTCGGCAAGAGTGTCTGTGTACTTTAACGTGTATGTGTCCTGAGGGAGACTGCAGACACAGCGAAACACCTTAGCTGCTGGCTCATGCAAAGGTGTGATCAATCAATTTAGAATAGCAAAGGAAGGAGACACTGAGAAAATTTCAGGAAATTTCCATTCAGAAGTCTAACTCAGGTCAGAGTAGAAAGAAATTGTAAAGAGTAGTTACAGCATACATGTCACAGAATACTGTTCTTGTTTTAAAGGGAACATGCAAAAACTGTGCGAAACACTTCCAATTATAATTGTAAAGATTCTAATTCTTCCATATCTCCAATTATCTGGAACTCAGAAACCTCAAAGGTGACAGCAACATAACTTAGCATGATGGTTAGAAATCACTACTGCTACTAAGATCCAAAAGACAGACTTGGATCGACCACATGGTAGCGCTATAACGTTTACCCTTTGGTTAATAGCTTCTGAAAAATAAGGTTGCAGAATTACAATTCTTTGTTTTCCAGAGTCATTTGGTGCTGCTGCATGTAACCATATAACCCATGCCGATATCTACTTCAGGAATGTTTTTACGACTTGGATTTTTTTTTTTTTTTTTTTACTTTTTCAAGTTACTCCTGCTCCAATTTTTGCTGAATGTTTCCAAAATGTAGCATGACATGTAGCAACACAAAGATGGATCATGAATTGATGGATGTTGATACTGTTTTCCTGTTTTGCTACAACAGGGCACTGCAGTCTCATTTGAAACCTGCGTGATATCGCAGGATTTGACCACTTATGGGGACGTCCGCTCCGTTGTGCAATATATACACAGCATAACTTCACACAGATAAATGGTGCACTGTTTTGTTTTCAGGTGCAATCACCGAAGCAGTAGTGAAAAATATTTTTCTTTTTTCAGTTCCCAGTGGAAAAGAAAAGATGAGATAGATGGGAGACGTGTTGGTAAGTGTTAGCCTACACAGCTAACCAGAGTAGTTCAGTTCTCTCGCCTGCAAAACTGCCTCAACATGTTTGTGCTCTGGGTTGTAAACAAAGCGCAACGCATGTTCACTTTCCCATCGCATCGTCACTTTTTCTTTGCATTTTCACTTTGTTTACATGTAATTTGCCCAAAAACCCATTGAAAATGCTGTGGTTTGTCCCCCAGGAGTAGAGAAATTACATCATATGCACCATATTTTACCATATTTTTAGCTCTCGCCCTCAAACAAGACTGTGGTGCCCAATTTCCTGCCAAAATTGAGTCACGGTGGCTTATTTCACTAAATGTGCAACAGCTCATGAACAAATTACTCTTTTGAAATCAAACCTGGTGGACAGGAACAATATGGGCACATAGCAGAGAAGCCTGACTCTTCAACTGGACTGAGTTGCTTGATGCGAGGACGTTTCGCTTCTAATCGCAGAACCTTCCTCAGCTAAAATTCTTGCTCTGGTAGTCTGACTTCTGTCTTGACTCTTGTAGAGAAGAATAACAGAAGCCAGCAAAAGCTGGAGTTTTAAACCTAACCTGACCCCTCCTACCGAGAGGCAGACTGCTACTGGCTGCCCTCTCTGAATGTTCATTCAAGTGTTCTGCATTTAAAAACATCACCCTCACCCATTTTTGTCTGTGAAATTTTGAAGTGTTTCAAAAAGTGTTTACCAGCTGCTACTCCTAATTTTTGATCAATCTTCACTAAATGTCACATGTAAAATGTATGAACAGGGCCACACACAAGTCATCACCTGGGGAGATGATGGTCTAGTAGTGAAGCAGTGGGCTTGAGACCAGAGGAGCTTGGGTTCAAACCCTCATCCGGGAGGAAAATCACCAAGGGCCCTTTGTGCAACGTCCTTAATCCCCAAGTTGCTCTCGGTGTGTAGTGAGTGCTGTACACGGCAGCACCCTGACATCCATGTGTGAATGGGTGATTGCGAGGCATTACTGTAAAGTGCTTTGAGCTTCTGATATTGATTAAAAAAAAAGCACTACATACAGTAAATGCAGGCCATTTACCATTTTATTGAAAGGATTGTTGATTGCCCCCCCGTTTTGCTACAATTGCCTGCAAATGTTGAGTGGGCATGACTTACTCTTCAAATAATACTTAGTGGACATAACTTATATGCATATACACTAAAACCAACATGGTGGTGATATAACCACCACAGGAGTATTTTGTCAAAAACCTCTTAACCCTGAGGCCTAAAATAAAAAATCTTTCTGATTCTGAAATGCCAATATAAACAGTATGGTACTCTATTAAAATCTGTCTGGAGTAGGCAGTATTGAAAGACAGAGCTATCGTAGAAGGAGACTCATGAGAAAGCCGCCAAAACACTCAGACAAGCCTGAAGCAGTTACAGGCTTCTGTGGCTGGAAATGGAGAAATTGTGCAGAGGACACATTTTGCATTTTCAAATCATGATGAAGTGGTATAAAGGAGGATTTGCTTAAAAAGAGATGTGAAACTTCAGCTAGAGTTTGCCAGAAGGCTCACAGGAGAGGAAAGGCAAGATTTGATCTGTTTTGTTTCATGGAAATCCTTCTCTGCTTCAAGCCACAATGAAGCCCTGAGTGGCGATACAAATTGCAAAACATGCAAGATGGAAAAATCCTCCAATTGTGACCACCAAAGCCTATAACTTCAGGTTTGTCAGTTCTCGTGGCTTTCTGCACCATGGTCATTCAGTTTTTGAGAACTGCCTCCTCTAGACAGCACCATAATGTTAGTATTTCTTAATAATCAATGAGAATGAAGTACAAGACATATTCAATAACTTGGGAATGTTCATGTATTCATTCAGTGGCTTGACTGAAGAAAACTAGCTGTAAAAGTGATTATTTACTTGTGTTAACACTGAAGGGTGCAACTTTGAAGGGCAACGGAAGTTTTGAGCCTGACCCAGAAAAAGTAGGGCATGGTTCTCCATCTATCGCATTCTGAGACATTTCTCAGAATTGTACCCAGTGAATCAAAACTTCACACATTTTGAGAAACGGTTTTTCAGAATGCAAGAGATGGGAACCATACCCGACTTTGTCTGGGTCAGACTCAAAACTTGTCAGTTGCCCCTCCTGCTCACTCAATCCAACATTTTGACTGTTATATTTTTATTTCATGTATTTAATGTTGTAGAGATTACTTTTCACTGACAGTATAAAGGGCATAATTTTAGTAATTTTTATACAGACATTCAGACATGTAATAGCTCAAGAGTTCACATACTTTTACTTGGTACTGTATGTCAGCAGCACAATTACTGCAGATGGATCAATGGATAAAGAGTTCGCATCCAGAATTCAGGAAGTCAGCTCAGAATTTGGTAGTCTAAGGGTAAAGGTCCTTCAATAAAAAAAGCATCAGTATGTCCACAAAGGACAAGATCTGCAAAGCTGTAGTAATCTCTTCACTCCTTTATTGATGTGAAATGTGGACCCTGTATCACTGACACACAAAGCAACTAAACAGTTCCAAATGACATAACTGTGTCGTGAACATCCGCTGGCTAGATAAGACCACAAATCAAGAAGTCCTTGACATAGCTTGCCCAACCAGTATTGAGTCAATCATATTAAAAGCTCAGCTTCTTTGGAGCGGAAATGTCATTGGAATGGATGATAATCGTGGTCTGAGGCAGCTGTTGTATGGGGAACTGAACCAGGGATCATGCAGACACCGGACATCCAAAGACACAAGGACACATTGAAAAGTAACCTGAAATGGTGTGACATGCAGCTATGCCAACATGAAACGTCTGCTGCAAACAGATACGTTTGGAGGTTGCTTATCTACAGAGTGATCTGTTGAGAGCCAGTGACAACATTTTGTTGCGGTGAGGGACAGATGCCTCAAAGCAGGGTCTACCCCAGTCCTGACAAACTTCCACTGTGATACCTACAGACATTTATGTGCATCCAATTTCAGACTGCGGACCGACATGCTACACCCCCGCCCCTCAAACCAAGACACAGACGTCATCGGAAAAAGATGGATTACCAAGAATCCAGAAAGGGTAAAGAGGGTGCAGGTTTCCTTGTAACCACCATTTCAGACATTGTTATACACAAAGCCTGAATTTCCCTTTTTAAAATTTGATGTCATTCCAATATTCAGATGTGTAATAGCAGAAGGGATAAATACATTTTCCTGCCACTGTTTATGTATACATGTTTATTTCGTTTCCACCGTGTAAGGCATGGCTGCCTCAGTGACCAAGCATGCAGTCTTGTTGAGTGCATTTAATGTTTCTGTGTTTGTTGAAAAATAACTAATGCTCTGTTATGGCAAAAATATAATCACAATCTTTTTCCCCATACTGACTGACTTTGATATATGTATATCCTGATACATAATTTGATAATGCTGCCAGTTTGAAGAGTATAATGTCTGAAGAAACCACGTCTGGAAAACCACGACTGAAAGAATTTTTCATGATGCAGCAATTACACTCTCAAACCATTCTGTAATTTATAAATTATATGATACAAGTTTCAGAGATGAGGAAAAACACTCTGAAGCCATGCTTGTGTCCCAAAACATCAATGAGACAGATATACAGTACATTAAAAGGTATAGTACATTCCCAACAATAAAAGCAGTGCAACTGACACATACAAAAAAAATTCTACAGCAATGTAGCACACAATCACCTTTACTGCTGACAACAATCTACTACAAAGCCATTTTTGCCTGCCTGATACACAGTGCATCCAGAAGGTATTCACAGCACTTCACTTTTTCCACATTTTATGTTACAGCCTTATTCCAAAATGGATGAAATTCTATTTTTTTTTCTCAACATTCTACAGGCAATACATGGACAATTTAGCCCAATTTCACCTGCTGCTGATAAATGCTCAGAAACATGAACCTCTCATAAACTGGTCTTCGATGCCATCATGTACAGTAACGCCCCCTTGAGGGCCTCTACTGAAATGAATGGGAAAAACAGTTTACAGTGTGAAGTCGGTGTATTTGTCAACTGACGGTGAATATGTCAAAATGCATTTAATGAAGATGCACTAAAATGGCTTCTGCTGCATTTTTGTTGGACATGTTTTCCAAGGATAATAGTTTACAGAGGAAAGTTAAAGTTTTTTTTTTACAGTGCATCTGGGACAAACACCAGAAGTGAAGCCCAGCATAGTGTGAGAATGGTCTTCAAAACATGGATCTAACCATGGATTTTATCCATTCCTTTCATAGGGCCAGGAGAACAAAGTGCGTTTCCTCTCTCGAATGAGTGGAATTGGCTGTTTGAGGTAAACTAAACTAAGCTGCTACATACAGGATTCTGGCCAGTCTTGCTAAGGAAGCCCCCTCCATGATAACAGACTCAGATAGAAAGACAATAAGTGGCCGCTGTTAACAGGACAGCCAGGATGTGGACCAGCTCCTAGCCTTTGAGCAATTGGCTAAGCTGAGCTAAACTGATGGCTAAACTAAGCGCAACCAGTGCAGTGACAACGGCAAGTCTGGAGAAAGCTGATTGAGGAACGTTGTTTTTCTGTGGACAAAAGACTGCTCCACATGGTGGAACAATAATTCTACATGCTCTGTGTGAGAGCACTACTTTCACAGAATGCAATACTGAGATGCGATTTTATTTTCCAATATGCCATGGGTTACAAAGAGGCAGAAACGTACATATGTTGATTGCAAAATACAAGAATTTGATTTGAAAGCCAAATTCAATTTATTTCAATTTCAATTTATTTTCATTTATATAGCGCCAAATCACAACAGAGTTGCCTCAAAGCGCTTCACACAGGTAAGGTCTAACCTTACCAACCAAAAGACAAAAAAATACTGTATAATTTGCCAGCATTAAACAACAAGAGAAACAGAGAAATACTAAGGTGATCACTGGCCACTAGCCCTAAACTTCACTAAAAGACAGAATTTAGGTAAAGCTGAGGCCGCAGCCCGCTCCAATTAATAATAAATGAATTAAAAGAGTAAAAGCGTAAACACGCGGGGACTTCCGGGTCACCACCAGAGATAGCAGCGTGAAAAGCCCGCAGTGACAAATAGTTACAAAAAAACCCCAAATTTGACGACAAGAGAATTTTGGTGCCGTACGAATGTTTTAAAGGGGGGCGAAATAACGTCCAAGAAAAATACAAAGAAAGGCGCTCTGGTTCCTGAGAAAAGCACCGAAGATGAAGAGGCTAGCGCTTCCGCTAGCCAAAGTGTTGGTGACAGCGAAGCTGCGGGGGAGAACAAGTTATCGCAGATCCTGAAGGAGATCAGAGAAATGCGCAAGGAGAATAAAAAGCATTTTGATGATTTGAAGCAAGACAATGCTAAACAAACTTAGACTGGATGAAGTGGAAAATAGAGTTGCATCCGCGGATGACAGGGCGCAGGCGACGGAGGACGACATCTGTGAGTTAGTTAAAAAACAAGAGCAGCTCCAGTCAAAACTATCAATGTTAGAGGGACACTCATTCAGAAATAATGTAAGACTTTATGGCGTGATTGAAGGAGCGGAGGGATCTACGGCTCTATCTGTTATCACTTTTGTGGAGCAGTTGTTACGAGAGAATTTGGGTTTCCCAAGCACTAAAGATTTGCACATTGAGAGAGTACACCGAGCGTTAGCCCCTCGCCCCCTAGGACAGCCAGCCCAGATCAATAGTCATCAGATTCCAAAGT
Source organism: Thalassophryne amazonica (assembly GCF_902500255.1). Lineage (NCBI taxonomy): Eukaryota > Metazoa > Chordata > Actinopteri > Batrachoidiformes > Batrachoididae > Thalassophryne > Thalassophryne amazonica. The sequence continues at coordinate 123,794,889 of NC_047104.1, forward strand.
TTTCGGATTAAAGAAGAGGTGCTCAGGGCTGCGTGGTAAAAGAAAGGATTCACGTGGAAGGGCTGCAAAATCAACCTAGATAACGATTATGCGCCGGAGGTCCTGGCCAGAAGGAGGGAATACGGACAAATAAGAAGGGCGCTTAAAGCAAGTAACAAGATTCCAAACACTGTATCCAGCTCGTATGAAGGTCTTCCTGAAAGACGAAACAAAGATTTACAAAACAGTGGAGGAGGCGGCGTCTGACCTGGCGGACAGGGCCTGCCGGTCACGAGAGTGGAGCGCCCGGTGTCCGCACTAGCGAGGTTTCAGCGTCAGGTCTGGACCACGGCACCCACATGGCACAAACATGGATTTAAAGAGAAGCTACAGGCATTTAGGAGCGATGACGCTGAACGTACCAACAACTGAGAGGTGAAAGGAACATTAATGGAGACGAAATATATCTATTGAAGAGCTTGGACTTGGATGGAGATGGTGAAGTAACTGTTGTCGCGGAGAAGGAGGAATGACTGTAGAGGTCCCTCAATGCCAAATAGGCCAGAGAGGATATACCTCTGAGACGAGGTCCAGATGGGTATGGACCTCAATTTTGGAAGTTGGTATGGATGTTCAAGGTACCATTGTTCTAAATATTACATTTTCTTGTTTTTTTGTTCATGGTTGCAGTAAAAAGGGTAGCTTTACAAGTTTCTTTTTTCTTGACCTTTATTATTTCATCAGACAAGAATATAATGTACAGTGGAGAACTGAAATGTATTTCGTTTAATGTGAATGGGGTATTAAATCCAATTAAGAGAACAAAAATTTTTTCTAAACTCAAAAGAGAAAAGGCTCAAATTGCTTTTCTCCAGGAAACCCATATGTCTAAACTAGAGCATGCTAAACTTCAGAGGCAGTGATTCAAACACGTGTATGCCTTATCATATAAACATGCTCATAAAAGAGGTGTTGCAACATTAACATCTAGTGGATTAACATATGAACATGTGTCAGAGACAGTAGATGAAGGAGGCAGATTTATCAAAATTACGGGTAAATTGGAAGGTATTGAGGTCACCTTGATAAACGTATATGCTCCACCAGGGAGTGATTGGCCATTTTACAAAAGTATTTTTGAACTCATGGCTATGTCCCAGGGACTGGTTATCTGTGGGGGAGATTTTAATTTTCGTCTGGACCCGTATCTAGACTCATCAGGGAGGAGCACCCAGCGCACTCCTCTACTTAAAAAAATTAAAGCCTTAATGGGAGAACTTGGTGTTATAGACATATGGAGAGATATGCATTCAACAACTAGATATTATATGCATTTTTCTAGCCCTCACTCAGTCTATTCAAGGACTGATTATTACTTTATTTTAAGCTCCGACCGACTGATGATAAGACTCTCAAATATTAACCATTGACCTGTCAGACCACAGCCCAATCATACTTTTAGTTGAGTTAAAAAAACAAAAAATGGAACTTAATTCATATATTTTAAATGATCCCAAAACTGTGGAGAAAATTTAAAGACATACAGGAATACCTGGAAATTAATGATGGAGAAATTAAACCCACAACTTTGTGGGATGCATTAAAAGCAGTCCTGAGAGGAAAACTTCTTTCTTTGACAGCATTTTTTTAAAAAAGTAGGACTCAGCATCTGATGAATCTGCAGGCCAAATTGAAGCAAATACAGAACATGGACAGCCAAAGAACCAACGCTCAAGTAAGGTCTGAAATAAAGATAGTACAAAGACAAATACGAGGTCTGTTAGAAAACTATCCAACCTTTGTATTTTTTGCAAAAACCATATAGATTTGAATCACGTGAGATTGCATCAGCCAAGCTTGAACCTTCGTGCGCATGCATGAGTTTTTTCACGCCTGTCGGTTGCGTCATTCGCCTGTGAGCAGGCTTTGTGTGAGCAGTGGTCCACCCCCCTCGTCGGATTTTTATTGCGAGTAAAATTTCTAAACGATTTGGAGCTTTGCTGCATCAAATTTTTCCAGAAACTGAGAGACAGCCAGGTGGACACCATTCGGAAAATTCAGATGGCTTTCAGGGACGATTGTATGGGGATCACACATATTAAGGCGTGTTACAGCCGGTTTAAAGACCACCCACAGTGGCTGAGAGCGCGCCGCACTCCGAGCGGCGATCGACAGGCTGAAACGACCAGATCATTTCCAAAGTGAAGGCTGTGTTGAACCGGGACATCGTGTGACTACCACAGAAATGGCAGAAGATGTGGACATCAGCACTTTTTTGGGACATTCCACTGTTACAGGAGTTTTTGTCAAGGAAAGAGCGGAGGAATGTGCCACAGAGCCGCGAATGGCGCGGGACAAAAGCACCTCCGTGTTGGTCTCACAGGACAGCTTTCAGATGGCTTTCAGACGGCTTTCGGTGGCTTTTCAGTCGTGTGACTATCTGAGAAATTGTGGATGAGCTGGACATGCCAGAACATGTCCTGTGAGGCTTCATCACGGCGTTGCTTTGCACCATGTGGCCCCGTCCCGACACGCGAATTCCTCCGCACGTCTGTCTCAATGTGCCGAAAAAGTGCTGATGTCCACGTCTTCTGCAATTTCTCCGGTAGTCAGATGACGTCCCGGATCAAAACAGCAACTTCGACTCAGTAAGGTGGCTTTTTCTTTATAAAATACTAGGTAAATTCGCTTTTCATGAAACATTTACTAGGATTATTAAATCTCTCTACTCAAAACCGACAGCATGAATAAAGATCAATGGTGATCTTTCAGATTCATTTAATTTGGAAAGGGGAAGTAGACCGGGATGCCCAATTTCACCACTTTTATTTGCACTATTCATTGAACCTCTTGGACAAATGATTAGACAGTGTCCCCAAGTCAGGGGTGTGACAACTGCCGGGACTGAACACAAGGTGCCAATGTTCGCAGATGACGTACTGGTTTACATGGAAGATCCTGAAAACTCATTCAATAGACTAATGAATATATTGGAAACATTTGGTAGCTTATCAGGCTATAAGCTTAATTTTACAAAACCCAGGTGTTGACCTTGAACTACACTGCTTCAGCAAATCTACTGAAAAGATATAATCTGAACTGGGAGGCCACAGGACTTAAGTATTTGGGAATTACATTAACAAAAAATCTGTCAACTTTGCTACAAACTAATTATGAACCATTGTCATGGTCAATTAAAGAAGATCTGTATAGATGGAATCTTATCCCATTTTTGAGCCTAACCTCCAGAGTGAATTCAATTAAATTGACAGTGCTTCCTAAATTGGTGTATTTGTTTAGGACCTTACCATTGGAAGTACCGGATGGTTACTTTAAAGAATGGGATAAACAAATATCACATTTCATTTGGCGAGGAAAGAAGCCAAGGGTACGTTACAGTACAATGCAGTTACAAAAAGAAAAGGGACGGATGGCCCTTCCCTGTTTAACAAATTACTTTTCAATTTCAATTTATTAATTTATATAGCGCCAACTCACGACAAAGTCGCCCCAAGGCGCTTCACATAATTCACAACACAAATTAATCTAAAATCAAAACTAAAAGCAAGAAAAGCACAGTAAAAAGATAAAACACAGTAGAATAAAAAGAAATTACAAAGCAAACACAAACAGATTAAAAAATTAATGACAAGACAGTCTAAAAAGTGGGTCTTCAGTCTTGATTTAAAAATCTCCACTGTGTCAGACTGCCGAATAACAGCAGGTAGATCATTCCAAAGAGCTGGACCACGGTAGAAGGCTCTATACCCCACAGACTTTGTTCATCATCGGAACACAGAAGCCCTGTGCCCTGCGAACGCAAGGGCCTCGCAGGTACGCAGGGCTTAACCAAGTCCGCCAAGTAGGAAGGTGCCAGTCCATGAACAATTTTATAAACCAACAATAAAACTTTAAAATCTGATCTGGTAGAAACCGGTAGCCAATGAAGGGATGCCAGAATGGGAGTAATGTGGTCAAACCTTCTACTTTGTGTCAAAGGTCTGGCAGCAGCATTCTGTACCAACTGAAGTCCTCGAATGCTAGACTGCGGCAGGCCAGAAATAAAGCATTACAATAATCCAATCTAGAAGAGACAAAACGCATGAATCAGAGTCTCAGCATCAGCCATAGACAGGAAGGGGCGAATCTTTGCTATATTCTCAAATGAAAGAAAGCAGTCCTCGTAATTTCCCTAATGTGGAGGTAAAAGGACAACGTAGGATCAAAAATTACCCCAAGGTTCCTCACTTTGTCAGTATGATGTATAAACACATGAACCTAGGCTAAGCGCCAGCTGATCAAATTGATGCCGATGTCTTGCTGGACCAAGAACCATCATTTCAGTCTTATCAGAGTTCAAAAGTAGAACGTTGCTAGACATCCAACTTCTCACTGCTGCGAGACAGTCCTGTAAAGATTTTATGTGGACAGGATTTCCAGCAGCTATCGGCATACACAACTGAGTATCATCAGCATAACAATGAAAAGCAACCCCGAAACGCCGCAAAATGTTCCCAAGGGGTGCCATATACAGGGAAAAAAGCAGGGGACCCAGAACGGATCCCTGCGGAACTGCGAACTTAATGCCCTTAAAGTCAGAGGTAGTGTCACTGCACAAAACACAGTAGGAACGGCCAGACAGATAAGACGTCAGCCACGCAAGAGCAGTGTCCAGAGTTTTCTAGCCTATCAAGTAGAATATGATGATCAACTGTGTCAAACGCAGCACTGAGATCCAACAACACCAATGCTGTAGTAGTATCCGAGTCCATTGCTCGCAGAAGATCATTAACTACTTTAATAAGTGCTGTTTCTGTGGAGTGATGTCTTATAAAAGCAGACTGCAGTGGCTCAAAAAGATCATTCTTAGTAAGATAGTCCACAAGCTGCCGTGAACCACCTTTTCCAGAATTTTAGAGCAGAATGATAGATTTGATGTCGGCCTATAATTTTTCAATACACCAGGATCAAGATTAGATTTCTTGAGTAGTGGTTTAACCACGGCAGATTTAAAACAATTTGGAACAGATCCAGAGTTTAAAGAAAGGTTAACAATTTCCAGCACAGTCGGCCAAGAATGGGCAAAGATCGTTAAACAATTGTGTTGGTATAGGATCAAATAAACAAGTGTGCTTCTAGTAGACATCACGAGTTTAGTCAGCACACCTTGTGAGATACTGTTAAATTCCCGTGAATCTAGGTAGCACCTCAGTGGTAGCCCCTGCTCAGTAGCTGAATACAATGACTAGACCAAGTATGCTGAGATGTGCTCAACCTAAAATCATCTATTTTCTTTTCGAAATAGTCCAGAAAGTCCTGTGCTGAAAAGGTCGTTCTCCCGGCCTCAACAGGTTGTACTTTTATGCATCTCAGGTGGTTCCGCTACTATATTGGTGTAATGAAGATTATAGAGCTAAGTGGAAAGACATGGAATTTACACTGATAAAGAATTTCCCTCTTCAGTCAAAAATCTATGGTCTCATGTGGAAGTACTGAGATGCAAATGGATAGCTCTAACCTTGAATATCTGATAAATTTGACCCAAATTCAGAAAATTTTACCATTATTTAAATGGTGTGCCTTTAACACAGAGTTTCCTGCTAATAGAACTGACAAAGTTTTTAAATCCTGGATGGGGAAGGGCCTGATAACCTACTTGTCTTTCACAAACAATTAAATATTCCTTAGTTTCAGGCTTTGCGAGATAAATATGACCTCCAGTCAACTGAATTTTTATATACTTACAGATTAGGCATTCCTTTACGTCAAGTTGTAAATTATCTAATTTTACTCAATCCGAAGAAGCATTTAGTAAATATTGATTTCGGGCCTCCAGCAGTGTACTAAAAAAAATTATATCCAAATTATACAATGCTCTCTATACATCTGATAAGTGTACAACATTATATGTGAAGCAGAAATGGGGAAAAAGATGGCAGTAATGGAAATTACAGAGGATGAATGGGAAACTATCTGGTCATTTCAGTGGTCATCAACGGCCTCAGCAACCTGGACGGAACACTGCTGGAAGAATGTCATACGTTATTTTAAAACTCCAGCTCAGGGTATTAACAAGTTGGCATGTTGGAGACAGTGTGGTTCAGAGGAGGGGAATCATTATCATATATTCTGGGCCTGTCCTAAATTAGACAGTTATTGAAGGGAGGGCCACTCAAGATTAAACCTGGTGTTTGGAATGAATATGCCTTTTAATTTTGAAATTCTGTACTTAGGTAGGATTAATTTTCTGGAACAGAGAAGTGATAAGAAGCTGTTACAAGCCCTTCTGGTGGCAAGCAAAAAAAAAAAAAAATTACAAAAAAATGGTTATTTTCTGTTCCGCCTTCACTGGGATGGCTGGATTGATAATGTCCTTGAAATATTTAAAATGGAGAAGCTAACCTATACAATTAATATACAAAGAGATCCATTTTATACAATCTGGAACAAGTGGATTAAATACATTACCCCAATTAGAACAGATTTCTCATAACTTTTTTGTTTTATGAATATTTCATTTTCTTATCACAAATAGGATTGGTGGTTTTTCTTTCTTGTAAGCTCCCATGTTCTTGTAAATAGTTTGTGTTTTTTTATTTCTTTTATTTTAACAAATGGGCCCAGAGAAGCTGTGAAAAGCAGCCCTTATAATGTATGTGCATGTCATGTATTGTATAGGAGATGTCAATTACTTTGGTGATTTGAATTGTGCTATAATAGAAAAGCCCACGTAAGCAAAAGGGAATGATACTGTTTGTATCCTGAAAGAAACATGTATTCATAAGATTTGATCTTCCCAAATAAAAACAACAACAAAAAAACAAACAAGCGTAAAACAAAAGCGTAAAACAAAACTGTACCAGTATGCTTGCCATATGAAAGGGAAAATAAGTGCGTCTTAAGTCTGGACTTGAAAGTCTCCACAGAATCTGACTGTTTTATTGACGCAGGGAGATCATTCCACAGAACAGGGGCACGATAAGAGAAAGCTCTGTGACCCGCAGACTTCTTATTCACCTTAAGGACACAAAGTAGTCCTGCACCCTGGGAATGTAAAGCCCGGGCCGGGACGAAAGGTTTAATTAGGTCAGTTAGGCAGGGAGGTGCCTAGTCCAAGAATAATTTTTATAGGTTAGTAGCAGAACCTGAAAATCTGATCTCACTGGGACAGGAAGCCAGTGAAGGGATGCCAAAATGGGTGTAATGTGGTTGAACTTACTGCTTTGTGTCAAAAGTCTGGCTGCAGCATTTTGAACCAATTGGAGACCCCTAATGCGAGACTGCAGTAAACCAGAAAATAGAACATTGCAGTAGTCCAATCTAGAAGAGATAAATGCATGAATCAGGGTCTCAGCATCAGCCATAGACAGGATGGGACAAATCTTCGCTATATTTCACAGGTGGAAGAAAGCAGTCCTAGTAATATTTCTGATGTGGAGGCCAAAGGACAACGAAGGATCAAAAATTACCCCAAGGTTCCTCATTTTGTCAGTGTGATGTATGACACACGAGCCGAGGCTGAGTGTTAACTGGTCAAATTGATGCCGATGTCTCACTAGACCAAGAACCATCATTTCAGTCTTAGAGTTTAAAAGTCGGAAGTTTCTAGACATCCAACTTCTCACTGCTGCAAGGCAATCTTCTAAGGATTTTATGTGAACGAGATTACCAGCAGTTTTCGGCATGTATAACTGAGTATCATCTGCATAGCAGTGAAAGGTAATCCCAAAATGCCGCAATATGTGCCCAAGAGGTGCTATATAAAAGGGAGAAAAGCAGGGGGCCTAAGACAGACCCCTGTGGAACCCCAAATTTCATGTCACTAAGGTTTGAGGTAGTGTTACTGTACAAAACACAGTGAGAACGACTGGTCAAGTATGACGTCAGACAGGCAAGGGCACTCCCAGTAATCCCAAAATGATTTTCCAGCCTATCAAGTAGAATATCATGATCCACTGTATCAAATGCAGCACTGAGATCTAACAGCAACAGAACCGTAGTGGTGTCCGAATCCATTAAAAGCAGAAGATCATTCACCACCTTAGTGACAGCCGTCTCTGTGGAATGATATTTTCTAAAAGCAGACTGCAGTGGCTCAAAGAGATTATTCTCAGTAAAATAGTCCATAATTTTTTTAGAGAAAAATGATAGATTTGATATCGGCCGATAGTTTGTCAATACACTAGGGTCAAGATTAGGTTTCTTAAGTAATGGTTTAATTACTGCAGATTTGAAACATTTAGGAACAGATCCAGAAGTTAAAGATTAATAATTTCCAGCACAGTCGGCCCAAGAGTGGGCCACAGGTCCTTAAACAGTTTTGTGGTATAGGATCAAATAAACAGGTTGTGCTTTTTGTTGACATTACGAGTTTTGTCAGCATGCCTAGTGAAATACTGTCAAATTCTGGTAAATCTAGCTAATACCTCAGTAGTGGCACCCACATCAATAGCAGGGTGTATGGGCTGGATTAAGCATGTCGGGTATGTTTTAACATGATGTCTTCTATTTTCTTCTCAAAGTAATCTAGGAAATCTTGTGCTGTAAAAGCAGAGCGAAATACAGGTGGTTGTCCATGCACTAAGTGTTGCCACCGTCGAACAAGAACTATGAGAAATGCTTGTTTTTGTTGATCAAATCAGAGTAGTAAGTCGCCTTGTAGCCAATAATGATGCGCTATAGTCTAGATAGCCATCACGCCACGCAAGGTGAAATACTAATTTTGAACTGGCGCCATTTCCATTTAGACCTCTTGCTTTATGCTTGAGGTCACGCAGATAATCACTGAACCAAGGTGGACTATGATTTGGGGGAGACACGGTTTTAAACACGGTGGCGCAATCATTAGAGTGTAGTTTGAGGCACTGAGTTTAAAACTATCCACAAGTCTGTCTACTGACTGGGTATTGTCAAATGTGAAGCTAAGACATCAGGCAGTCTGCTTCGAGTTCAGATCTTAGTTGCGGAAGTTGATGCATCGCCGTAATGATATATAAGGTTGTTGTTCCACTAAACACAGGCAGCGAAACTGTAAACTTAGTGAGTGATTCAGACACACTGATCGTAAGAGGCATGATGTCAATATTAGTGACAGCAGCGGAACTCCTCTGCACGGTCTGTCTTAATGTGCCAAAAAAGTGCTGATGTCCACGTCTTTTCACAATTCCTGTGCTAGTAGACGACGTACCAGATCAAGACAGCGTCCAGTTTAGAAATGAACGCACATTCCACTGTTACAGGAGGGTTTTTTGTCATGGGAAAGAGGAGCAGCTACACCGGGCGTTGCGGTGGAGCCGCATGGCGCAAAGCACGCCGTGATGAAGCCTTCCAGGACATGTTGGGGCATGTCCATCTCATGCACAATCACAATCGGATAATCACACGACTGAAAAGCAAACGGAATCCATCTGAAATCCACCTGAAAGCCATCCTGTGAGACCAACACCCAAGGTGGTTTTGTCCTGTGTAATGAACGGCTCCATGGCCGCGTCCCTCCGCTTTTTCTTTCCATGAATAAAACTCCTGTAACAGTGGAATGTGGCCGAAAAAGTGGCTGATGTCCACGTCTCCTGCCTTTTTGTGAAAGTCAGACGAGGTCCCGGATCAACAAAGCCTTCACGTTGTAAATGATCTGGTTGTTTCAGGCGGGGTCTGAGCATGTCGATCAGCGCTGGGAGCGCGCCGCGCTCTCAGCAGTTGTGGGCCGTCCTTAAAGCGGCAGTAACACTCTTTAATCTGTATAATCCCAATAAAATCGTCCCTGAAAGCCATATTAATTTTCGAATGGTGTCCACCTGGAGGTTTCTCACAGTTTCTGGAAAAAAATTGATGCAGCAAAGCTCCAAACTGTTCAAGAACATTTATGTCGCAATAAAAATCCGACGAGAGGGGTGGACCACTGCTCACACAAAGCCTGCTCACAGGCGAATGATGCAACCGACAAGCGTGAAAAATCTCATGCATGCGCACGAAGGTTCAAGCTTGGCTGATTGCAATCACACGTGATTCAAATCCATATGGTTTTGGAAAAAATAAAAAGGTCCGTTCTCACATACCTCGATATCTGATATTTTCACTTTATAAAATTCAGACGTGACATTAATTTAAACAACTAAATAAGTTTGGTTAAAATTTGAAACATAAGTTAAAAATGTAATTCTCTGGATGACTTAGGTGATATTGGCCGCGTATCAGTATGGGGTTAAAAAGAAATGTTTTTTTTTTGTTTTTTTTTTGGGTGACCAGTTCTTTGCCTGCAGAGAATAGAGCGGTTTCTTCTAGAAGAAGTTCTCCTCTGTTTGCAGAGGGTAGAACTATATATCTGTTCACCTTTGTTTAGCACGTTAACGGTCTACAAATTATAGGACAAAAATTTATCGAAAGATAATTAGTCCGGTAATGGTTTTCAAAGTTATCTGAAAAGATAATCCAATAATGAAAACTTTATCTTCGATAATTATCGGTTATCGGATTACCGGAACGGTGCCCACCACTGCCTTCAGGCAGCCAATGCTCAGCACTTCACTCACTCAGGTTACTTCACGTTTAGGGCTAAAACTAGCTCTGAATCTGCATGCATTTTTCAGACACTGTATGGCTAATTGTATTTTTATCAGATGCATCAGGAAAGAGTTGGAAGTAGTGCTCCATAATCTGGTATATAATTTTTTAAAAGGAAGTTGGTTGAGGTTGTTGTGATTTGGCACTGTATAAATGAAATAAATTGAAGGAAGTGTTGATTGGAGTAAGATATGCCCTTTAAGGAAATTAAATTTCTTGGCATAATTACTGATGATAAACTTAGCTGGAAACTACCCATAAAACCCACAAAAAGTATTAACCATAAAAAGTATCAAAAAGTATTGTAGTAATATGCAAAGTAAAACAGTTTCTAGACTATAATTCACTCCGAATCCTCTACTGTTCACTGGTTTCACCCTATTTTTGAATGAATGAATGAATGAATGAATTTATTCAGCAGACAGGTCAAAAACAACAAAAAGCATACACAAAAGAGAAATAAATTCAACAATGCACACGTGCCTGAAAGGGGTAGGAGAAGCAAAAGCTTGTAAACTGGTCCAGCCCTCTCGGCTGAAATCCTTTGTCTGAGACGCTGCTGGAGACGGAGCGCGCTGCTTTATCAAAATTTTTTCAGGACCTGTGAGGGATATCCGAGTGGACACTATTCGAGAAATTCAGCTGGTTTTCGGTGAAAAGTTTAACTGCTGATGAGAGATTGTGGAGTTTCTTTCGCTTTAAGGACAGCTCACAAAGCAGATCGGCGCGGCGCGGTCGGAGGTGGCGTCCGTCTGGCTGTTTCGAGCTGAAAACATCCTAATTTAAGACTCTGTTCACCCAGGTTGTCGTCAGAGAACAGAGAAGTTTCAGAAGAAGTCGGCATGAGGAGTTTATGCGGACATTCCACTGTTAAAGGAGATTTTGTAATGAAAGAACGTGCGGGCAAATTAGCAGAGTTGGTTCCGTGACAATGCCGCAAATCCGTCTGCGCCTCGACAGGAAAAACACCTCCGTGTTGAAAACCATTTGTAAAATTCAGGCGGCTTTTGATGGCTTTCAACAAGTGAGTATCTGAGAAATTGTTTAACAGCTGGGCATGTTCCAACTTGTCCGTTAAGGTTTCCAATGGAGGTGTTTTTCCTGTCGCGACCCCCCGCGGTCGGGTCCGGCCCGACATGCGAATCTGCCCGCACCTTCTTTCATTACAAAATCTCCTTTAACAGTGGAATGTCCGCATAAACTCCTGATGCCGACCTCTTCTGAAACTTCTCTGTTCTCTGATGACGACCTGGGTGAACAGAGCCTGAAATGTGGAAGTTTTCAGCTTGAAACAGCGAGACGCCGCCGCCTCGGAGCGCAGATCGCTGTCAGACGCCGTGGGCCGTCCTTAAAGCGACACTAACAGACCAAAATCTCTCATCAGCTGTTAAAATTTTCACAGAAAACCAGCTGAATTTATCGAATGGTGTCCACTCAGTTGTGCCTTACAGTTTTTGAAAAATTTTTTATCAAACAAAGCAGCAGTCTCTGAGCCATTCCTAAACAATGAAAAAAATGACGAGAGGGTGGGCCACTCCTCACTCAAAGACTGCCCACAGGCGAATGACGTAACCGACAGGCGTGAAAAAACTCTTGCATGCCCACGAGGGTTCAAGCATGTCTGATGTAATCACACGTGATTCAAATCCATATGGTTTTTGAAAAAAATAATAAGGTCGGTTACTTTTCTAACAGACCTCGTATACCCATGATAATTAATACAAACTGCATTGATCCATGAATTTGAATTTCGAAAAAACGCAAACATGCAAGCAGCAGTGCACAACGGAATCAGAGCACAATCAATCACAACAGAATCAATAAACCTAATTTAACATTCCATAGTAAGTAATCACATAATTTTGATAAAGCCTTTTAAGACCACCCAGACTACAGAGTGTTTTTATATTATCCGGGCAATTATTCCAACTATTTACACCTTTGACAGAAATACAATGACTTTTTGCAGTAGTTTGAATCTTTGATTTCTGAAATAATAATGTTCCTTGTAAATTGTAACTGAAGTCCCTCATTCCAAGCAGGTCCTGGATGTGTTGTGGCACAAGTCTATTTTGCCACTTTGAACATAATTTGTTTTATGTTGTAATCAATCAAGTCAAAAAAATTTCAAAATATGCAAATGGGCAAACAAGGGGTGAGTTGGCTCATGATATGGTTTGTTACTAGTAATTCTTATAGCTTTCTTTTGAAGTAAAACTATGGGATAGATTGTTAAGATGTGTAAAGTTATAGATTGCAAGTAGTCCCAAAATTCAATACAAGTAGGTCATGTAGGAACAAGTCTGAGGATATAAAGTAACTAATGAGTGTTGGTGGAGTAAGTCTTGTGCTTTATATACAAAATCGGCAATGCTCTTTGCATTTTAGATTTGATATAATTTATGTGTTTTCCAACTTAAATTATCGTCAATAAAGACCCCAAGGTTTGCAGTGTTGGCGCGCAGACTGCCTCGTCCACACCGGCAGCTCGATCACAGATGCATGCAGGACAACACAGACTGCTGTCAGATAGACATAAAAGGAGCTGCAGACTGCCTGAATTGTGATTAGTTGTTTGTTTACACACTGCACACATCTTAACACAGGTATCCAGTTGTTGGTTCTTGAACTTGGTATCTGTAGCACATAAAGCAGCTCTCCTCAAAGTTTTAAAAGACCAAAACAATTGACGCCAATTCACACAGAACTATCGATAACAGACAAGTATCAGCTATAATACATATATTTTGTAAACATCTACGGCCTTATGGTAAGAAGTGCATACATTAGCCATGTTCCCTACACAGATGAGTTGAAGGTGCAGACTTTTAATCTTCATAAGAGTTAAAATGGCGCTACATGAAGTAACCTGCTGATTCTCTTGTACGAGGTCTATTAGAAAAGTATCCGACCTTATTATTTTTTTCAAAAACCATATGGATTTGAATCACGTGTGATTACATCAGACATGCTTGACCCATCGGGGCATGCGAGAGTTTTTTCCGACTGTCGGTTACGTCATTCGCCTGTGGGCAGTCTTTGAGTGAGAGTCGCCCACCCTCTCATCGATTTTTTCATTGTTTAGGAATGGCTCAGAGACTGCTGCTTTGTTTGATCAAAATATTCTTAAACAATGTAAGGCACAACTGAGTGGACCACCATTCGATAAATTCAGCTGGTTTTCGGTAAACATTTTACGACGGCTGATGAGAGATTTTGGTCTGGTAGTGTCGCTTAAGGACGGCCCACGGCGCCTGACGGCGATCTGCGCTTTGAGGCGGCAGCGTCTCGACGTTTCAAGTTGAGAAAACTTCCACATTTCAGGCTCTGTTGACCCAGGAAGTCGTCAGAGAACAGAGAACTTTCAGAAGAAGTCGGCATGAGGAGTTTATTCGGACATTCCATTGTTAACGGACATTTTGTAATGAAAGAACGTGCGGGCAGAGTCGCATGTTGGGCCGGACCCGACCGCGGGGGTCGTGACAGGAAAAACACCTCCGTGTTGGAAACCTTAACGGACAAGTTGGAACATGCCCAAGCTGTTAAACATTTACTCAGTTACTCACTTGTTGAAAAGCCATCAAAAGCCGCCTGAATTTTACAAATGGTTTTCAACACGGAGGTGTTTTTTCCTGTCGCGGCGCACACAGATTTGCCGAGTCCGTCACGGAAACGACTCGGCGAATTTGCGCGCACGTCTTTCATTAAAAAATGTCCTTAACAGTGGAATGTCCGCATAAAGTCCTCATGCCGGCCTCTTCTGAATCTTCTCTGTTCTCTCACGACGTCCTGGGTCAACAGAGCCTTAAATTAGGATGATTTCAGCTTGAAACAGGCCGACGACGGCGCTGGAAGCACTGCAGGACGTCCCGCTCCGTGGGAAGTCCTTACAGCGACAGAAACACCCCATAATCTCTCATCAGCCGTTAAACTTTTCACCGAAAACCAGCTTAATTTCTCGAATAGTGTCCACTCGGATATTCCTCACAGGTCCAGAAAAAAGTTTGATAAAGCAACGCGCGCCGTCTCGAGCAGCGTGTGAAACAAAGCCGAGAGGGCGGGACCACATCTCACTCAAGGCCTGCCCACAGGGAAATGATGTCACCGACACGCGTGAAAAAACTCACGCATGCGCACGAGGGTTCAAGCATGATTGGTGTAATCGCATGTCAATCAAATCCATATAGTTTTGTTTTTATAAAACTGCCGGTTAGTTTTATAAGATACCTCGTATATATACCGCCATGCCTTTCATTGGGTGACACATTACCTCTTTCAACAAGTCTCACATGAAAAGCTTAGTTTGAATCCAGATGCCCCCCCCCCCCCCACACACACACTTTTCCCATAGTTCGGTCAAATATTCACTCTCACTCAATCATTTTATTTATTTATTTATTATTTGATGAGGACAATGCACATTAATGAACACTTTGTACATTTTCTTGCCTTAGTGTAAATATGCCAGATTTAGCTAAAAGCTACTTTCCATCTTCAACCGCATTTCCGGGTTCAAGTCGCGGGGACAACAGCTCCAGCAGGGGACCCCAGACTTCCCTTTCCCGGGCCACACTGACCACCTCTAACTGGGGGATCCCGAGTTGTTCCCAGGCCGGTGTGGAGATATACTCATCTCCACCTAGTCCTGGGTCTTCCCCGGGGTATCCTCCCAGATGGATGTGCCTGGAACACCTCACTAGGGAGGCATCCTTACCAGATGCCTGAACCACCTCAACTGGCTCCTTTCAACGTGAAGGAACAGTGACTCTACTCTGAGCTCCCCACGGGTGACCGAACTTCTCACCGAATCTCTAAGGGAGACACCAGCCACCCTCCTAAGGAAGCCCATTTCGGCCGCTTGCACCCGTGATCACGACCCAACCCCCTTAGGTGAGAGTAGGAATGAAGACTGACCAGTAGATCGAGAGCTTCGCCTTTTGGGTCAGCTACCTTTTCGTCACAACAGTACGGTAGAGCGACTGCAACACAACCCTGCTGCGCCAATTCTCCGGTCAATCTCACGCTCCATTGTCCCCTCACTCATGAACAAGACCCCAAGGTACTTGAACTCCTTCACTTGGGGCAAGGCCATATTCCCTACCCGGAGTAGGCGACAAGGCGCAGCCCTGGCGGAGGCAAACCTCCACCGAAAACGAGTCCGACTTACTGCTGAGCACCCGTACACAGCTCTCGCTTTGCGAGTACAGAGATTGGATGGCCCTGAGAAAGAACCCCTTCAATCCATAATACCCGCAGCACCTCCCACAGTATCTCCTGGTGTACCCGATCATACGCCTTCTCAAAGTCCACAAAACACATGCAGACTGGGTGGGCATACTCCCAGGCATACTCCAGGATCCTTGTGAGAGTAAAGAACTGGTCGGTTGTACCAAATTTAATATCACACAAAGACAGCTTGAGTAAAAATGTATTTTTTTGACTTGTAATTTCACAGTTTTACACCCTATGCTGCACATGTACAACTTAATAGTCACTTCTTTAATTATCTATCCCACCAGCAGTAGCAAAAACAGCTGCAATTAAATACTGATAATTTGACACCACCTTCCACATCGCTGTTGGCAAACACTGCAGAATTGCTACATTTCAGGCATGTAGAATATTCAAGTGTCAACAACCAGCGAAGGTTTTGCTAGAGCATTTCAATGGTGCTCAAGTAACCTCACATTCATCCTTCAAAAACGGTCATTTTTTGAGCCAATAAAAGGTAGCGTTTCTGTTGTGCTTGTGATTGGTCTAGTGCTGGATAATCATACGTGCTTTACGCTTCACAACAAGGGTGACATTCTCCTTCAGAATTTCTGTAGACAGCAAGATTCATGACTGTCGACCAGGCACTGAAACAGCAGCGCCCCACCTGCTGCCCCCTTTCACTGCTGTTTCTAATTGTTTTAATTGTTAACTGCTGTATTAGCTTTACACCATTTTACAAGACCCACAGGTTTGAAAAGCGCCACTTTCAACTCATTAGACAAGACATAATCAAAAATCATGGGCTATTAATACTTTTGGGGAGGGGGCACTACAACAAAACTTTTTTTTTTTTTAAAATACATTCAAGTTGTTATGCATTTTAGGATGATATTTGGAAAGTGGCATTGACATTACCTATCAATAGGAACATAATCTGACATGTTTAATTGAATGGCAGCATGGTGGCTAGTGGTTAGCACTATTGCCTCACAGCAGATGGTCTTGAGATCACCAAAAAAAAAAAAAAAAATCTATTTAGGGACTGCTCAGTTCTCTGCCCCCGACCAAGGCATAGCCTCTACATCTGGAGTTGGTCCCAAGGTGCTGGACTGTGGCTGCCCACGGTTCCCAGTGGTTGAATTGTGTTTAACTGTATGGAATGGGTTAACTGCAGAGGACAAATTCTCAAATGGATGTACAAAGACAAAAAATGCCCTTATTGTGATTATTATTATTCTAATTACTATTATTGCGAAACATGACCAAGACTGGGGTTTGACGTGGAGAGATACGTTTCTTTTATTTCTGATTAGCACTCTTCTGCTTATTAATTGTATCTACTCTGAAAGTTAACTATAGTCCTGTTGTAATTCGCTAGCAGCTAGCATGAGTAGCAGTTAGCATTAGCTATCTTTTAGCTTTCGCTAGCTAGGTGACTCCTCCCTTCCCACCCCTCATTTTATAGCTGTTTCTTCTTACCTGGTAATACTTCTTGTAATTTTTCAGTCGAACTGCTGCGAATTTTAAGTAATTATTTTTACTCCTGTGTAAATTCTTAGGAGCGGCGGGGCATTTTTCGCTATTGGTTAGCTTGAGTTAGCGACTTCGGACCCTCGTTTTCATTTTTTAATTTCTTTTTTTTAATACTTCTGTTAGTTAACTGTTAGTGTAACTGTTGTGAACTTAGCTCAGTACTTTACTCTTGTGTTAATCTTAGGAGTGGTATATCTAATTTATTGTTCCAACATTTCTACTACTTCTGCTACTCTTTTCAGTTTAATGCTGTGAACTTAATTCATTTATTTGCATCTGTGTGAGCTTAGGAGTGGTTAGCTATCCATATTGGCTTGTGCTTGCTTGGCTATACTCTTGAATTTCTAGTGCACAAAGTACACAACTTTACCTACTGACACTCTGTCCATAAATCCTACGTGATGTTGAAAGATAGAGTGGCTCTCTTAGAGAGCCATGTCGTAAGTTAGAGCAGCTTCTTAGGCAGGGGAGTTAGGCGTTACGGGCACTCCAGATGAGCTTAGTGCTGGGCCGGCTAGCGAAGCCCATTAGCATCAGCCTAGAAACGCCGGCTGTGGAGGACGGTTTTCAGACTGTGGCAAGGCGGAGGAAGGACCCGTAGGGCTTGATGCTGGTTATGGCACCCCGATCACACTCCCACTGCGAACTGTGAATCGGTTCTCCCCCTTGGATTTACCTGATGTGAATTCTCCAAGCCCACAAGTGACTTCCACCTATCTCTAGGCCGTAACACCGGACTTTAGTGCCAGGGGATTCTATCACCAGTAAAGGACAGGTTACAGACACCAGCTGACGTTAAATGTATTCCTGGGCCAGAGCTCCCGACACTGCATCCCATCTTAGGGTGCTGAAGCTGCAGAAGGGAAGACAGACGAAGGAACATGACATGAGATATAGTCACATATTTATTCACGTCGGCACCCATGATATCAGGATGAAGCACTCAGAGGTCACAAAAATGGACACAGAGAGGACTTGTGACCTTGCCCAGTAAAGATGCGTCGGCATCGATTAATAATCTCTGGTCCCCTCCCCTCCTGGGGTACTGATGAGGCGTTTAGCAGGCTGACATCATTAAATAGGTGGCTGTGGCAGTTTGGTCACAGCAAGGCATTAGCTTTATTGATAACTGGCCTTCATTCTGGGGCCGCCGTGGCCTGCTGATGCCGGACCGGCCTCCACCCTACTGGGGAAGGTGCCGCCATCTTGTCTGAGAACACAGATAGAGCTCTACAGGGAGGGTAACATTAGGAATCCACAGCCGCCACGGAACAGGGTGAATAGAGACCCTGCAAGGCTTATGGACAAATGTGGGTGTGGACTGCATAGCTTAGCGGGGAAATTAGTGCAGAAAATCACTATGGTGATAGTGCAGTTATCTGCCAGGGAGGGACATTCAACAAGTTGAGGACTGTGGGCCTGCTCCGTAATGTGTCCATAAAAAATCATAGAGGGATATGCTTGGCAAACTTATACCCATTAATATATTGGATCATGTTGAAATTGTGGATGGCCAGTGGTTGTTCCAGTAATAGCAAAGATTTCGTGTCTGCTACCTACAATGCGCGTGGAATGTCTCAAACATAACCTACTTCTAGGCATCTATATCAAGTACGAGGTCTATTAGAAAAGTATCCGAACCTTATTATTTTTTTCAAAACATATGATTTGAATCACGTGGTGATACATCAGACATGCTTGACACCTCGTGGGCATGCGAGAGTTTTTTCACGCCTGTCGGTTACGTCATTCGCCTGTGGGCAGTCTTTGAGTGAGGAGTCGTCCACCCGCTCGTCAATTTTTTTCATTGTTTAGGAATGGCTCAGAGACTGTTGCTTTGTTTGATAAAAAATTTTTCAAAACTGTAAGGCACAACTGAGTGGACACCATTCAATAAATTCAGCTGGTTTTCGGTAAAAACTAACGGCTGATGAGAGATTTTGGTCTGGTAGTGTCGCTTTAAGGACGGTCCACGGCGCCTGACGGCGATCTGCGCTTCGAGGCGGCAGCGTCTCGCCGTTTCAAGTTGAAAACTTCCACATTTCAGGCTCTGTTGACGCAGTAAGTCGTCAGAACAGAGAACTTTCAGAAGAAGTCGGCATGAGGAGTTTATTCGGACATTCCATTGTTAACGGTCATTTTGTAATGAAAGAACGTGCGGGCAGAGTCGCATGTCGGGCTGGACCCGACCGCGGGGGGTCGCGGCAGGAAAAACACCTCCGTTGGAAATCTTAACGGGCAAGTTGGAACATGCCCAAGCTGTTAAACAATTTCTCAGTTACTTGTTGAAAGCCATCAAAAGCCGCCTGAATTCTACAAATGGTTTTCAACACGGAGGTGTTTTTCCTGTCGCGGCGCACACAGATTTGCCGAGTCGTCACGGAAACGACTCGGCGAATTTGCGCGTACGTCTTTCATTAAAAAAATGTCCTTAAACAGTGGAATGTCCGCATAAATTCCTCATGCCGGCCTCTTCTGAATCTTCTCTGTTCTCTCACGATGTCCTGGGTGAATTAAGCCTTAAATTAGGATGTTTTCAGCTCGAAACAGGCCGACGACAGCGCCTGGAAGCGCTGCAGGACGTCCCGCTCCGTGGGAAGTCCTTACACCGACAGAAACACCCCATAATCTCTCATCAGCCGTTAAACTTTTCACAGAAAACCAGCTTAATTTCTCGAATAGTGTCCACTCGGATATTCCTCACAGGTCCAGAAAAAATTTTGATAAAGCAACGCGCGCCGTCTCGAGCAGCGTGTGAAACAAAGGAATTCAGCCGAGAGGGCGGGACCACATCTCACTCAAGGCCTGCCCACAGGGAAATGACGTCACCGACACGCGTGAAAAAACTCACGCATGCGCACGAGGGTTCAAGCATGATTGGTGTAATCACATGTCATTCAAATCCATATAGTTAAAAGAGACCTCGTATATGTTACTCTGCAACCACCCCTAAACCCAAACAGTTCAACTGTCAACCCCACTGAGGTCCTTAGACTGGATCTCATTAACATAACATCAGTGTCCTCAAAATCACTGTTGATTAATGATTTAATTATTGATCATCACTTAGATATGATGGGTTATGTGAAACCTGCTTAAACCTACAGCTGTCCTCCCCTTAAATGAAGCCTGCCCACCAGCATATACATTTAGTCATGTCCCTCGTGATACGAAGCAAGGCGGGGGTGTCGCTCTTATTTATAAACCTAGGTTTAGCTTATCAGCTGTTGGGGGTCACAAATATAACTCGTTTGAGCATCTGAGTCTCCACTCCGCTCAGGATATTACGCATTGCCAAGGTCAGAAGAATAAAAATCAGCCGTATTACTTTGTCACTGTATATAGGCCTCCTGGCCCATATTCTGAATTCTTAGATGAATTTGGTGCACTCATCTCTAACTTGTCAACTACTGCAGATAACATTCTGATCATTGGTGACTTTAACATTCATATAAATAAGCCTTCTGATCACCTCTGCAAATCAATTATGGAAATTGTGGATGCATTAAGATTTCAGCAATGCATTCGGGATTTGACGCACATTAGTGAAAATACCCTGGATCTGTTTCTCGCACGTGGTATTGCTGTCACGAATACTGACATCATGCCTCTTACATCAGTGGTCTCTGATCACTCATTAAGTTTACAATTTCGCTGCCGTGTTTAGTGGAACAACCACCTTATATATCACAGCAGCGATGCATCAACTCCTCAACTAAGACTGCCTGATGTCTTAGCCTCACTTTTGACAAATACCCAGTCAGTAGACAGACTTGTGGATAGTTTAAACTCAGTGCTCAAAATGACAACATGATTGCACCAAATGTGTTGAAACCATGCTCCCGCAAATCGCAGTCACCTTGGTTCAGTGATTACCTGCGTGACGTCAAGCAAAAAGCAAGAGGTCTAGAATGGAAATGGCGTTGTTCAAAATTATAAGTACTCCACCTTGTGTGGCGTGATGCTATCTTAGACTATAAGCATGCATTATTGGCAACAAA
Organism: Thalassophryne amazonica; assembly: GCF_902500255.1. Lineage (NCBI taxonomy): Eukaryota > Metazoa > Chordata > Actinopteri > Batrachoidiformes > Batrachoididae > Thalassophryne > Thalassophryne amazonica. The sequence continues at coordinate 123,816,176 of NC_047104.1, forward strand.
GCGGACCTATTACTCTGATTTGATCAACAAAAACAAGCACAACTCAAAGTTGTTGTTCGACACAGTGGCAACACTTATTCATGTACAACCACCCCTAGCTCGCTCTCCTTTTACAGCACAAGATTTCCTAGATTACTTTGAGAAGAAAATAGATGACATTAGGTTCAACGTATCCCAGCATGCCTTAAACCAGCCACTACACCCTGTTATTGACATAGGCGCCACTACTGAAGTATTACCTAGATTTACAGAATTTGATAGTATCTCTCTAGACATGGTGACGAAACTCGTAACGTCAACAAAAAGCATAACCTGTTTATTTGAACCCATGCAAACAAAACTGTTTAAGGACCTGTGGCCCACTCTTGGGCCAACGATGTGAATTATTAATCTTTCTTTAACTTCTGGATCTGTTCCTAAACGTTTCAAATCTGCAGCGATTAAACCATTACTTAAGAAACCTAATCTTGACCCTAGAGTATTGAAAAACTATCGGCCAATATCAAATCTATCATTTTGCTCTAAAATTCTGGAAAAGTGGTGTCACGACAGCTCGTAGACTATCTTACTGAGAATAATCTCTTTGAGCCACTGCAGTCTGCTTTTAGAAAATATTCCACAGAGATGGCTCTCACTAAAGTGATGAATGATCTTCTGCTTACAATGGACTCGGACACCACTACGGTTCTGTTGCTGTTAGATCTCAGTGCTGCATTTGATACAGTGGATCATGATATTCTACTTGATAGGCTGGAAAATCATTTTGGAATTACTGGGAGTGCCCTTGCATGGCTGACGTCATACTTGACCAGTCGTTCTCACTGTGTTTTGTACAGTAACACTACCTCTAACCTTAATGATATGAAATTTGGGGTTCCTCAGGGGTCTGTCTTAGGCCTCCTGCTTTTCTCCCTTTATATAGCACCTCTTGGGCACATATTGCGGCGTTTTGGGATTACCTTTCACTGCTATGCAGATGATACTCAGTTATACATGCCGAAAACTGCTGGTAAACTCATTCACATAAAGTCCTTAGAAGATTGCCTTGCAGCAGTGAGAAGTTGGATGTCTAGAAACTTCCTACTTTTAAACTCTGAAAAGACTGAAATGATGGTTCTTGGTCCAGTGAGACATCGGCATCAATTTGACCAGTTAACACTCAGCCTAGGCTCGTGTGTCATACATCACACTGACAATGTGAGGAACCTTGGGGTAATTTTTGATCCTTCGTGGTACTTTGGCCTCCATATTAGAAATATTACTAGGACTGCTTTGTTCCATCTGGAAAATATAGCGAAGATTCATCCCATCCTGTCTATGGCTGATGCTGAGACCTTGATCCATGCGTTCATCTCTTCCAGATTGGACTACTGCAATGTTCTATTTTCTGGTTTACCTCAGTCCAGAATTATGGGTCTCCAATTGGTTCATAATGCTGCAGCCAGACTTCTGACACGAAGCAGAAAGTTTGACCACATTACACCCATTTTGGCGTCTCTTCACTGGCTTCCTGTCCCAGTGAGATCAGATTTTAAGGTTCTGCTACTAAACTATAAAATTATTTATGGACTGGCACCTCCCTACATGACCTAATTAAACCTTATGTACCGGCCGGGGCTTTACGTTCTTAGGGTGCAGGTCTACTTTGTGTCCCTAGGGTGAATAAGATGTCTGCGGGTCACAGAGCTTTCTCTTATCGTGCCCCTGTTCTGTGGAATGGTCTCCCTGCGTCAATAAAGCAATCAGATTCTGTGGAGACTTTCAAGTCCAGACTTAAGATGCACTTATTTTCCCTTTCATAAGGCTAGCATACTGGGACAGTTTTGTTTTATGTGTTTTACTCTTTTAATTCATGTTATTAGTAATTGGAGCGGGCAGCGGCCTCAACTTCACCTAAATTCTGGGTCTTTTAGTGAAGCTTAGGGCTAGCGGCCGGCGATCACCTTAGTATTTCTTCTGTTTTTCTTGTTGATTAATGCTGGCAAATTATACAGTATTTTTTGTCTTTCTGATGCCTGATTCTGTTTTTTTCTCTGTTTAAGGTGCAGCTCCATCCAAAGATGGGAGTTGTGTTAGTTTTGGCAACCCTCCTGCCCTGTGCAGTGGCAGTAATTAAACCATTACTTAAAAAGCCATCACTTGACCCAGCTATCTTAGCTAATTATAGGCCAATCTCCAACCTTCCTTTTCTCTCAAAAATTCTTGAAAGGGTAGTTGTAAAACAGCTAAGTGATCATCTGCAGAGGAATGGTCTATTTGAAGAGTTTCAGTCAGGTTTTAGAATTCATCATAGTACAGAAACAGCATTAGTGAAGGTTTACAAATGATCTTATGGCCTCGGACAGTGGACTCATCTCTGTTGCTTGTTCTGTTAGACCTCAGTGCTGCTTTTTGATAATGTTGACCATAAAATTTTATTACAGAGATTAGAGCATGCCATAGGTATTAAAGGCACTGCGGCTGCGGTGGTTTGAATCATATTTGTCTAATAGATTATAATTTGTTCATGTAAATGGGGAATCTTCTTCACAGACTAAAGTTAATTATGGAGTTCCACAAGGTTCTGTGCTAGGACCCAATTTATTCACTTTATACATGCTTCCCTTAGGCAGTATTATTAGACGGTATTGCTAAATTTTCATTGTTACGCAGATGATACCCAGCTTTATCTATCCATGAAGCCAGAGGACACACACCAATTAGCTAAACTGCAGGATTGTCTTACAGACATAAGACATGGATGACCTCTAATTTCCTGCTTTTAAACTCAGATAAATCTGAAGTTATTGTACTTGGCCCCACAAATCTTAGAAACATGGTTGTCTAACCAGATCCTTACTCTGGATGGCATTACCCTGACCTCTAGTAATACTGTGAGAAATCTTGGAGTCATTTTTTGATCAGGATATGTCATTCAAAGCACATATTAAACAATATGTAGGACTGCTTTTTTGCATTTACGCAATATCTCTAAAATCAGAAAGGTCTTGTGTCAGAGTGATGCTGAAAAACTAATTCATGCATTTATTTCCTCTAGGCTGGACTATTGTAATTCATTATTATCAGGTTGTCCTAAAGTTCCTAAAAAGCCTTCAGTTAATTCAAAATGCTGCAGCTAGAGTACTGACGGGGACTAGACGGAGAGAGCATATCTCACCCTATTGGCCTCTCTTCATTGGCTTCCTGTTAATTCTAGACTAGAATTAAAATTCTTCTTCTTACTTATAAGGTTTTGAATAATCAGGTCCCATCTTATCTTAGGGGACCTCGTAGTACCATATCACCCCATACAGCGCTTCGCTCTCAGACTGCAGGCTTACTTGTAGTCCTAGGGTTTGTAAGAGTAGAATGGGAGGCAGAGCCTTCAGCTTTCAGGCTCCTCTCCTGTGGAACCAGCTCCCAATTCAGATCAGGGAGACAGACCACCCTCTCTACTTTTAAGATTAGGCTTAAAACTTTTCCTTTTTGCTAAAGCTTATAGTTAGGGCTGGATCAGGTGACCCTAAACCATCCCTTAGTTATGCTGCTATAGACGTAGACTGCTGGGGGGTTCCCATGATGCACTGTTTCTTTCTCTTTTTGCTCTGTATGCACCACTCTGCATTTAATCATTAGTGATCGATCTCTGCTCCCCTCCACAGCATGTCTTTTTCCTGGTTCTCTCCCTCAGCCCCAAACCAGTCCCAGCAGAAGACTGCCCCTCCCTGAGCCTGGTTCTGCTGGAGGTTTCTTCCTGTTAAAAGGGAGTTTTTCCTTCCCACTGTAGCCAACGTGCTTGCTCACAGGGGGTCGTTTTGACCGTTGGGGTTTTACATAATTATTGTATGGCCTTGCCTTACAATATAAAGCGCCTTGGGGCAACTGTTTGTTGTGATTTGGCGCAATATAAAAAATTGATTGATTGATTGATTGTGCACCAACAGCAATTCTTGTATATTCGTACATGAATTTGTTCTGTGAATTACTTCTGTAATTTATGTTTGCAGCATGGCCAGGCAGAGAGTCACCCCACTGAGTCTGGTTCTGCTTGAGGTTTCTTCCTCAGAGGGAGTTTTTTCCTTACCCACTGTTGCTCTGGGGGTTGGTAAGGTTAGACCTTACCAGTGTGAAGCGCCTTGAGGCAACTCTGTTGTGATTGGCGCTATATAAAGAAAAATAAATTGAAAAATTGAATTGAGAATTCAGTAGCTACACTAATTTAGATGCCTTAGAATATGATGGACTTTGGCTGACCTTAAACACTTCCGAGTATTGCTATGAAAAGCTCAGTTTGACCGTAGCTTTAGTGCGTGAAGCCTAATGGTATGATGCTGTCAATCAATCAATCAATCAACCAACATTATTTATAAAGCGCTTTACAGCACCGACTGGTGTCCAAAGTGCATAACATAAAACAAATTTAAAAAAATAAACACATATAAAATAAATTTTAAAACAACACATAAAAAGAACATAAAAAACAGAACATGTCACCTCCCCACTAAGTGTTAAAAGCCAGTTTAAATAAATAAGTTTTTAACTAGATTTAAAAGTGCTAGGTCAGGAATAGTATGTAACTCAAGAGGTAGCTCCATTCCACAGTCTCGGGCCAGCTACCGCAAAAGCATGATCACCCCAGCGTTATATCTTGACCTTGGAACATCTAAGTAAAGCTGGCCAGACGCCCTTAATGTCCTACTGTAGGTGCGCAAAGTTAAAATTTCAGACAAGTAGGGAGGTGCAAGGCCATAAATAGCTTTAAAACAAACATTAAAATTTTAAACCCAATTCTAAAACGAAGCCAGTGGAGTGAGTACAGGACAGGCGTAATATGCTCACGTCTAAAGTGTTTGTCAAAAGATGAGCAGCAGCATTCTGCACCAAACTGGAGACGTGCAAGAGACGACTGATTAATCCCCGAATAAAGTGCATTACAATAACCAAGTCTGGAGCTGATGAAAGCATGAATGGCTGTCTCAAGAGCACGTCTACTGAGAAAGTGCTTTATTTTAGCCAAAAGGCGAAGTTGGAAAAACTAGCTTTGACAACAGAATTTATCTGTTGATCGAACCTCAAACAGCTGTCAAATATCACTCCCAAATTCTTGACAGCTGGTTTTACATAGTTAGCCAAAGCACCAAAATTTGGTTGTTACCACATTTGGTATGCCAGTGCGCTCAACACCATGATCTCAGTTTTACCATCATTCAGGTAAAGGAAGTTTTGGGACAGCCACTGCTTTACATCACGAATACAATTAAATAATGATGACAAAGCATCACTCCATTAGTCCTCACAGGCAGATAGATTCGCAGATCATCTGCATAACAATGAAAGGACAGGTTGTGCTGGGTTATAATTGACCCCAATGGCAGAATGTACAAAGAAAATAGAATCGGCTCAAGGACAGATCCCTGCGGCACTCCACAGCACAGAGGAGCAGTGATGAGGAAAGGTCCCCAATCATGACAGAAAAGCTCCTTTCAGCCAAATATGATCTAAACCACTTACGTGCAGTACCATGAATGCCAATAAAATGTTCCAACCGGGAAACAAGTACTGTGTGATCCACAGTATCAAAGGCTGCTGTGAGGTCCAACAGAACCAGCACAGCAGGATCCCTGCATCCACCGACAAAGTGATGTCATTATGAACTTTTAAAAGTGCTGACTCAGTGCTGTGTCGCGATCTAAACCCAGATTGGAATGTTTCAAGGATGAGATTGTCTTCTAAAAATGATTGTAACTGTAAAAAGACAACCTTTTCTAAAACCTTAGATAGAAATGGCAGATGAGACACAGGTCTAAAATTGGACAAAACTGATGAGTCAAGGTGAGTTTTTTTAAGAAGAGGTTGAACCACAGCATGTTTAAAAGCAGCTGGAACAGACCCTGATCTAAGACGAGCATTGATAAAAGTTAGGAGACACGCCCCAACAGTATTAAAAACCTCCTTCAGCACCTTAGCTGGAACAACATCAAAAGGACAACTTGTAGATTTTATGTGTTTTTTTATGCGAGAGATGCAAAAGAAATGGGCTCAAACAGTTCGAGCACAGCAGAATGTGCCCGAGCAGGAGACAACTCAGCATTACAGTTCTGATCAGCGTTCTGTCTGACTGATGAAACCTGATCAATAAAAAAACTGAAGAAACTCCTCACAGGTTGTGGTTGTAGCATCCATCAAAACAGAGGTGTGTGGATTTACAACTGAATTTATAGTCTGAAATAACACACTGGGACGATGACAACTGCTCAAAATAATATGAGACAGATATTGTGCTTTTGCCTCCTTCACAGCCTTCTGATACTCAGACTGTCCCTCAAAAACCCAGAGACACATGTAGTTTGTCCTTTTTCCATTTTCTCTCCGCCTGTCTGCAGCGTTTGCCTGAGGGCACGGGTCGTGGCATTTAACCAGGGGTCGGATTTTGATTTCCTGGATTTGCAGCGCATCGGTGCAACAAATCGGTCCAAAATTACTGTGCATGTAGAGTGGAAAGAAGAGAGGATGTTATCTGGGAGTAATGGAGAAACCAGTCCATTCATGGCATAAAACTGAGAGTCCATGAAGGCAGCATCAAAGTCCCCCGCTGTCGAGGAGGTAACCAAACGGTGGCGAGAGACAGGAACAAGTGGCTTACTAGCAGATGGAGGAGAAATAAATTCAAAAATAAAAGGAAAGTGATCTGAAATAGCAAAGTCTGATATGTCCTTAAGTGAAACAGAGCCCAAAAGAAATAACCAGGTCCAAGGTGTGTCCAAGATTATGTGTTGGTCCATCCACAACTTGTGTTAGAGCAAAAGAGCTCAGGAGGTTTTTAAAATCATCAGCCAGCTGATTAGAAGGACAACAGATATGAATATTAAAATCACCAGAGACCAAAATTTATCATATTTTGGGATGAAATCTGCCAGAAACTCAGAAAACTCCTGAAAATCCTTATTAAATTTTGGTGGACGATAAACAACAGCACAGAGCACAGGACAGTCGAACCCGATCACAAACAACTGAAGTTCAAAAGTGGAGTAGGCATTAGAAGATAAAAATCGGCATTTAAAGCTGTCTTTTAAAAACCATGGCCACACCACCGCCTCGACCTGATGCTCGCGGGGAGCTGAAAAACGAGCAGCCGGGGGGGGAGGAGCTCAGAAAAGGCGCTATTTTCACCTGGTTTCAACCAGGTCTCCGTTAACAGGAGAAAGTCCAGATCACGACTGGAGAAGAAAAGTCATTCAAAATGAAAGTCTTACTTGTGAGTGACCTTGTGTTGACGAGCGCCACACGGACTGAGCGCACATCAGTCTGCTGCGAGACACGACTGAGCGGGCGCAGGTTCTCCTGCACGCAGCCACGACTGCAGCTCCTCACAGGACGGCGACGCGGAAGTGGAGACCCGGCATCCCGGACAACCGGCCGGAGCCACGATGGCGAAAAGTCAGGGAACGCCGCAAGTTGTAGCCGTCATATGGTGTGAAGAATCCGGCCATGAATTGTCGTGGAGCATGTTTGCAGGAAACAGCCAGGCACACTCTGAGCCGAACACGGACTCCTCCTCTCTTCCCGCGTCCTCTGCGACGCAGACACCGAGTCAACACGCCAAGCGGTCGGCATAGAAAGTCCGGTACGGACGTTAAGACAGGCGGCGGGGGGCAGCCGCGTCCCTGGCCGTCCGCCCGAGCCAGGAACAGCGAAATTCTCCAGCGAAGCCCGAACGCTGATAAGAGTCTGGCAATCATACACCAGGAGCGGTGACACATTCCATGCAACAAAGTGCAAAAAACAATAAAAACGACACTAAAAGAAGCGAGTGCCGACGGCAGGCCACATACAACGGCGCCATCTTGACAGGACTATGAGCCTGTAGAGATTGATCATTCCAGCTCTCTCCATCACTAATTACAGTATCATATGGCTGTGATGTTTCTTATTTAATTCTCTTTGCTGGTCCGCTGGAGTGTAGCAACACCCCTGAGATCAATTATTAAAGGGTATTTAAAAGTGAGTGTGTGCGCGTGGGGAGGGAGAGAAAGGTGAGAGTGGTGTTTGTGAAATCAGCTGTTTAAGTCTCTCTGCTGCTGAATAAACTTCCATCACCTCAATGCTAATCAGGGAGCATCCTGTGGGTTTCACTCACTCCAACGACTGAACCTGGGGCAATTAAGGTCCGCGGTTTCACAGCCGAGAGGGACGGAGGGGGAAAATGGGATGGAAGGGGTGAGGCGGACGCGGCAGAGAGACTTCATACCAATAACAGCCAATTATGTTTGGGAGAGCCTCTGCCAGGTCACAAGGGTATACACAGAGACAGTGGGGATATGGGTTGGTAGGGAAATGAGGAGGAGTGTTATTTAGGAGGCAGATGGCAAAGAGAGGGAAATTAAGATGAATAGGCAATGAGAGAGCTGAGCTGGTGCTGTGACTGGGCAGAGAAAAGTAATTAGCTGTGTTTGCTGTGGGATGCTGGCAGTGACTATGATGCCTACAGTGACAAGCGAAACCCTTGAGCTGCATTAGTCAACAAGACCACGTCCCAAGATGACAGCAGAAGTCAGCTGGACAATCAACTTTACAACAACGTATTTTCTGTATGACCCACAATGGCATCTTTTAACATAACAGGCCAGTAATTTACTCATTCGTGGTTTAGATTTATATTTACATTTAGTTCTACTCACCCTGTTAGGATAACAGCTCTGGCTTGTTCTTTCATAGAGCACCAAAGCCATTCAAAGATGGAAGATGACTATCAGGAATACAGGCTGTTGCACACACTTTTTAAATACCACAGGCAATGTATTCCTGAAGAGTTTGTTATATATCACTCCTTGCCTGCACAAAGTGGCACAGAGTAGCTACAAGTCAGTGTATCAGCAACGTGTGGTATTGCAAACATATACCCAAAGTGAGGTATCTGAAATTGAGGAATGAAAATAATTAATAAAAAAGGAGAGTACTGCCGGCCGCCCCATGGACACAATCAAATCAAATCAATTTTATTTATATAGCGCCAAATCACAACAAACAGTTGCCCCAAGGAGCTTTATATTGTAAGGCAAGGCCATACAATAATTACGGAAAAACCCCAACGGTCAAAACGACCCCTGTGAGCAAGCACTTGGCAACAGTGGGAAGGAAAAACTCCCTTTTAACAGGAAGAAACCTCCAGCAGAACCAGGCTCAGAGAGGGGCAGTCTTCTGCTGGGACTGGTTGGGGCTGAGGGAGAGAACCAGGAAAAAGACATGCTGTGGAGGGGAGCAGAGATCAATCACTAATGATTAAATGCAGAGTGGTGCATACAGAGCAAAAAGAGAAAGAAACACTCAGTGCATCATGGGAACCCCCCAGCAGTCTAAGTCTATAGCAGCATAACTAAGGGATGGTTCAGGGTCACCTGATCCAGCCCTAACTATAAGCTTTAGCAAAAAGGAAAGTTTTAAGCCTAATCTTAAAAGTAGAGAGGGTGTCTGTCTCCCTGATCTGAATTGGGAGCTGGTTCCACAGGAGAGGAGAATGAAAGCTGAAGGCTCTGCCTCCCATTCTACTCTTACAAACCCTGATCCTGATCAAAAATGACTCCAAGAATTCTCACAGTATTACTAGAGGTCAGGGTAATGCCATCCAGAGTAAGAATCTGGTTAGACACCATGTTTCTAAGATTTGTGGGGCCAAGTACAATAACTTCAGTTTTATCTGAGTTTAAAAGCAGGAAATTAGAGGTCATCCATGTCTTTATGTCTGTAAGACAATCCAGCAGTTTAGCTAATTGGTGTGTGTCCTCTGGCTTCATGGATAGATAAAGCTGGGTATCATCTGCGTAACAATGAAAATTTAAGCAATGCCGTCTAATAATACTGCCTAAGGGAGACATGTATAAAGTGAATAAAATTGGTCCTAGCCCAGAACCTTGTGGAACTCCATAATTAACCTTAGTCTGTGAAGAAGATTCCCCATTTACATGAACAAATTGTAATCTATTAGATAAATATGATTCAAACCACCGCAGCGCAGTGCCTTTAATACCTATGGCATGCTCTAATCTCTGTAATAAAATTTTATGGTCAACAGTATCAAAAGCAGCACTGAGGTCTAAAAGAACAAGCACAGAGATGAGTCCACTGTCTGAGGCCATAAGAAGATCATTTGTAACCTTCACTAATGCTGTTTCTGTACTATGATGAAATCTAAAACCTGACTGAAACTCTTCAAATAGTCCATTCCTCTGCAGATGATCAGTTAGCTGTTTTACAACTACCCTTTCAATAATTTTTGAGAGAAAAGGAAGGTTGGAGATTGGCCTATAATTAGCTAAGATAGCTGGGTCAAGTGATGGCTTTTTAAGTAATGGTTTAATTACTGCCACCTTAAAAGCCTGTGGTACGCAGCCAACTAATAAAGATAGATTGATCATATTTAAGATCGAGGCATTAATTAATGGTAGGGCTTCCTTGAGCAGCCTGGTAGGAATGGGGTCTAATAGACATGTTGACGGTTTGGAGGAACTAACTAATGAAAATAACTCAGACGGAACAATCAGAGAGAAAGAGTCTAACCAAATACCGGCATCACTGAAAGCAGCCAAAGATAACGATACGTCTTTGGGATGGTTATGAGTAATTTTTTCTCTAATAGTTAAAATTTTATTAGCAAAGAAAGTCATGAAGTCATTACTAGTTAAAGTTAAAGGAATACTCAGCTCAATAGAGCTCTGACTCATTGTTAGCCTGGCTACAATGCTGAAAAGAAACCTGGGGTTGTTCTTATTTTCTTCAATTAGTGATGAGTAGTAAGATGTCCTAGCTTTACGGAGGGTTTTTTTTTTTTATAGAGCAACAGACTCTTTTTCCAGGCTAAGTGAAGATCTTCTAAATTAGTGAGACGCCATTTCCTCTCCAACTTACGGGTTATCTGCTTTAAGCTGCAAGTTTGAGTTATACCACGGAGTCAGGAACTTCTGATTTAAAGCTCTCTTTTTCAGAGGAGCTACAGCATCCAAAGTTGTGTTCAATGAGGATGTAAAACTATTGACGAGATACTCTATCTCACTTACAGAGTTTAGGTAGCTACTCTGCACTGTGTTGGTATATGGCATTAGAGAACATAAAGAAGGAATCATATCCTTAAACCTAGTTACAGCGCTATCTGAAAGACTTCTAGTGTAATGAAAGTTATTCCCCACTGCTGGGTAGTCCATCAGAGTAAATGTAAATGTTATTAAGAAATGATCAGACAGAAGGGAGTTTTCAGGGAATACTGTTAAGTCTTCAATTTCCATACCATAAGTCAGAACAAGATCTAAGATATGATTACAGTGGTGGGTGGACTCATTTACATTTTGAGCAAAGCCAATTGAGTCTAATAATAGATTAAATGCAGTGTTGAGGCTGTCATTCTCAGCATCTGTGTGAATGTTAAAATTGCCCACTATAATTATCTTATAAATAATTATCTTATAAAGAATGTGTGGATACCTGCATTCAGCAACTATACTTGAGAAAGTATGTTTTACTCATGCGAGCATGCTATCAAAAATGTATTTCTACAGCAATGAAAGTACTGAAGTAAATTAAACAATGGCACGCCAATGGCACTCCAACAGTAATGAGAATAGTCACAACACTGACCAATCATACCAGGGGGAGAAATCAGAAGAGGAAAGACAGACAATCAGGGGGAGAGAGCAAATTGCACACAGACGCCTTTTTGTTTGGAACGTCTATTGAATATTTTGCATTTTACGAGGGCTGTCCATAATGTATAGGTCCTTTTTATTTTTTTCAAAACTATATGGATTTCATTCATATGTTTTTACATCAGACATGCTTGAACCCTCGTGCGCATGTGTGAGTTTTTCCACGCCTGTCGGTGGCGTCATTCGCCTGTGAGCACTCCTTGTGGGAGGAGTCGTCCAGCCCCTCGTCGGAATTCCTTTGTCTGAGAAGTTGCTGAGAGACTGGCACTTTGTTTGATAAAAATTTTTTCTAAACCTGTGAGACACATCGAAGTGGACACGGCTCAAAAAATTAAGCTGGTTTTTGGTGAAAATTGTAACGGCTGATGAGAGATTTTGAGGTGATACTGTCGCTTTAAGGACTTCCCACGGAGCGAGACGTCGTGCAGCACTCCCAGGCGCCGTCGTCAGCCTGTTTCAAGCTGAAAACCTCCACATTTCAGGCTCTATTGATCCAGGACGTCGTGAGAGAACAGGGAAGTTTCAGAAGAAGTCGATTTCAGCATTTTATCCGGATATTCCACTGTTAAAGGAGATTTTTTTAATGAAAGACGTGCGGGCGGATTGCAGCGTCGGCTCGCAGCCGCTGCGACGCTCCGCCACAGAAAAACACCTCCGTTGGAAGCCTTAAGGACAAGTTGGAACATGTCCAGCTGTTAAACAATTTCTCATATACTCACTCCACTGAAAGCCATCAAAAGCCGCCTGGATTTTACAAATGGTTATCAACACGGAGGTGTTTTTCCTGTGCCGCCGCACCGCGCCGGCTGCGTCCCGACGCGCGGACCCGTCCGCACGTCTTTCATTAAAAAAATCTCCTTTAACAGTGGAATATCTGGATAAAATGCTGAAACCGACTTCCTCTGAAACTTCTCTATTCTCTCACGACGTCCTGGATCAATAGAGCCTGTGTGTGTTTTTTATTCATATGGTTTTTTTTTTTAATCATGACAATATGAGTACGGACGTATTTCAGTATTTTATGTTGGATCAGTAACAGTAAACAAGCTGCAACCTAAATCACAGCTCCCCCCGCCCACCTCAAGCATACCCCCCCCCTCCCAAAAAAAAAATAAAACATGCATCCTGTTTGCCCCTACACTGCAAGCAAATGGGAGGATGCCAGTTTCAACATGCAAGTTTGATTTCTGTTGCAGCAAATCCCGAATACACTTAAAATTGCATTTAAACAGAAGCATTCCTCTGCTCCGAGCATTTTAAAGACCACGGTGAATTCATGTCCTTGTCTGTTATTGATTGAGATGCTGAGCACAGAGAAGGTTGATTACTTCACAGGAGTCAAGTATCTACAGCAGATGCAAGAATCCTGTGACTACATCACATGAAACGCTGTTCCACCATTTCAATGTCTAGCTTACTCACTCACATCAGCAGGAGTTTCAGCTGCTATTCTAAGAAAGTCTGACTGAGGGTGACCTGTCTGACCCCTTGCTCTGTCATGCTGGTTTCGCCCTCTCTTTTTTTCTTCCGACAACATTTATTTGCGTATCTCGCTAGCTCTGTCATGACTATGTACATGGAAAAAACAAAGTCTTAACTGGCTTGTTCTTAGAGCCGCTAGCTTGCCTGAGCCTCGACAGGAAGCTGCTGTTGAGCAGTGCCATAAAGCAGTTTGCGTTTCTCTTGATATCTCACACTCTCGTTCACACGACTCCAGATTGAATTCTCTGAAGTTCCAAGGCTGGTTTTCTGCTACAACACCCCTGCTAGGGAGAGACAGCCCCCATTCTAGGGATGCACGATCCACAATTTGTGACTTCCCATCTTGATAGCTGAATTTGGATATCTGCCGATACCGATACTTGTCTGATCTGATACCAGAGCTCTGTTTGCTTTAATATTTTTCTTATTCTAATTCTTATTATTATTATAATTATTGTTGATTTTATATGAGGATTTTCTTAAAAAGGACACCTGAAAGTTCAGTTACAATTTACCAGAAGGTGCATCTAAGATGAAACCAAATGTTTTGGTGAAAGAATTAAGTACTTTATTTTTTATAGCCTTATTTTTATAGACTTAAAGAGAAAAGACAGCAACGTCTGTTTGTCTCTCAGTCTGTCTCTCCTCAATTTTCAATTTCAATGAAGCTTTATTGAGTCCTCTGTCTCTCTCTGTCTCCCTCCCTCTCTCACTTTCTCTCTCCCAGTAGCTCACTTTCTCTCTCCCTCTGTCTTTCTTTATTGCCGTTTTCGTGCTGCGCAAACGAACTTTTTGGAAACACAAAGCCTTTCAACTGTAAAATAAATGTATCATCAGCAACGCTTTTTGTGTAGGATTTTAATGGAGACTTTTTTCCCTTTCAGCGGACACAATCTGTTCGGCTCCTCCTCAACTGCATGCTGGGCTGGTTTTCACAGCGTTTGACAGCCTCTTGACAGCTTTTATTGGCTTCTGTTTTATTCTTCTCTACAAGAGTCAGACAGAAGTCAGACTTCCAGAGCAAGAATTTTAGCTGAGGAAGCTTCTGCGATTTGACGCGAAACGTCCTCGCGTCAAGCAACCCAGTCCAGTCGAAGATTCAAGCTTCTCTACTCTGGACAGTGAAGCGGCTAACTTTTAGCACACATTTTCAGCAACAATTCAGTTAATTTTTCGGAAAGTCCATGCTCGACGAACAGACAATTTGAACCCAAGAGCCAGGCAGAAATTTACCGTGACCCACAGCGAGAACACTGCGGAAGAGAGCTCTCTCAAACAGTCCGGCTTCAGAAACCTCCCCTTCTCCCGCTCGGCAGCAAACAAGCAGAGAGCAAACAACAGCAGTTGAGAGGATTCACAGTGGCTCTTCTACGATATCGGAAAATGTCACGAGTTGGATCGTTTTTTCCGATACATGAATTACGTCTGTATCGGAATCCAATACTGATCCTGGATCAGATTGGTCCCATCCCTACCCCACTCTCCCTAAAACCAGTCATTTAACCATCACAATTACTATCAAACTGAAAACTTAAGGTAAAAAAAAAGCTGCGAAGTTCTCCGTTAAATTCTGACAAGCAACTTATTTTTTGAGGCTGTAATAATGAAGACTATAATAATAAAAATAATAATAATCACAACAATAAGGTTATTTCACACTCAAACAGAAAAGTACCTGTGGTTTAGTGCTCCACTTTTTAACAAGTCCCACACGTTCATTTTTAACAAGTTGCCCTATATTTCTTCTCTAAATCGTTTCTCTGTAATTCTTATGTTTCAGCCACCTCTATCTGTCTCTTTCCTCCCACCCAGCATTACACTCCCTCTCATCCCTTTCCAATCTAATTTCAGATAAGTCGTAGGAGAACAACAGCGTAAGACCCTTTATCATTGTCATCAATGATGGGGGCGGTTTGAGCGTGAATAATGTTATTAAAGTTTGCTTGTACTCCGCCCACTGGGACTCCAATTACAAGCAATAACAGGTAATGGGGTGATGGCATAATTTTTTAAATGTCTATGTGATGACTGTATAAAGTCTGACAAGAGAAAAAAAGCTGTTGTATATTTTAGCAAAAGCAAAGACACAATTTGTTGAGAACGATGAAGAAAACAGATTGTATGCCATGCAATCTTTGGTCCCAGGACTTGTCTAGGACAAAAATAATCACCTGAAGTGTCTAACAACATGCTTCAGAACCGCTTGCATGTGTTATGTGACCACAGACCTCACCTGTCTTCAGAAAGTACGATGACATTGGTCAATAATGAGAAAACAGTTGACATCTGCCACAAAATGTGAACTATTGCATCTTTAGCTACAACTCAACTGCCACCCTTTTCAGACAGCGTTAACAACACAACAGCGACTGAGAAGCATACGGTCATTGCACAACCAGGACGTCCCCACACAGTTTACTCATGCAGATTTCTGCAGGACCCACTCACTTAAGATGCTTTAGCACCAAAAACAGACAGTTTCACACCAAAAACAATGTTAAGGTCACAAAACAGCAAAAGGCACATAAAAAAGGACAATAGACATACAAAAAAGCAAGACCAAGTCGCTGTGAATCGGGAAATTGCATTCCATGCAAGTTACTGGTAAGCTTGATTTGAAATTACATAAAAGCTGAGCATGCTTCTGCCTTGAGTTTCATGCGTGTATAGATATTTTTCTTTACCGTGGTTAACAGGCCTCAGAACCTGGCGGAAGGAGCTGGGGCTGAGGGTCTTTTGTTGGTTTTCTGTGGGGAAGGTAGTGCACATAATGCTAAAACACACTAGAACGAGTATGATTATGTTGACATGCAGCTACTGAATTAATGATCTTGTATTTCAGGGCGCATCTTTCAACTATCCTGAAAATAAAGGTCAAAAATGTTCTTGTTTCTTTTCCCACCCCCTTACCTCTCCTTTGTTTCTTCTTAAATTAAAAAAAGGACTGGTGTTATTTTTTGTGATGTCCTTATGAATACAACTGAAAACTGCCAATTAGGTATAAAAATATTTGAGTACTGGCAAATATTATTTATTTTAGCCTGTCTTTTACAGAAGACTGGGTTCAAAGCCCACTGTGCCCATTGTCCTTGCACATCTGGAGCTGTGTGAGGAAAGGAATCCAGCCAACATCAGCCAAATTAACATGCAGATCCACAGCAGATTCACTGTGGTGACCCTGAACAAATAGAAAGAGCCAAAACACACCAACTAATTCAGAATATTGTGTTGGAAAGCAAATAATGAATCGAAGCTCACTGAACACACTAGAAGCTTTGAGAGCATTTACATGCAAATCAAATGAAAAGTACAACAATTACAGCACTTAAACAGAACATTTCAATGGACCCAAAAGTAAGTGAACAATTCACTGCTCAACTGTTTCATAGTCAGGCTTGCAATATTTCTTTATTAAATTTACTTTGTAAACAAGACGATAATAGGTCCTCAAATGAGTCAAAGAATTTAAGCACATTTTCATTTGGAATCTTTTGCATCCAAAGCTTTTTAAAATTGAGGAAGTCACCTGGATGAATCGCAACGTAATAAGACAACCAGTTGGTCTATAATAAAGCTTTAAGTATCTCCTACTGGGATGAGAGACTGCCTCAAGATACAGAGACAGCCCAAACTCAGAAACCCCAAAATTGGTAAAGTCTGTGAATTCCAGATTTTTACTCACTCACTCATCTTCAACCACTTATCTGGGATTGGGTCGCGGGGGCAACAGCTCTAGCAGAGGACCCCTTTCCCAGGCCACGAGAAAGGGAAGTTTTCCAGATTTTTGCATCACTTAAAAAAAAAAAAAAAAATAGTGCAACAGGCACTGTTTTTCACCTGGATGATGATACAAGGCATCACAGTTTCAGACAGATAAGTGGGCATAGGCAAACTCTCTGTTGTGTCAAGGTCAAAATAAAAATCATAAAAACCCATCAGATATGTTTTGGAGCTACATAAATATGGAATCACTCAATTCTGACGAAAAAATTATGGAATCATGAAAAACAAAAGAACGCTCCAACACATCACTAGTATTTTGTTGCACTACCTCTGGCTTTTATAACAGCTTGAAGTCTCTGAGGCATGGACTTAATGAGTGACAAACATTACTCTTCATCAGTCTGGCTCCAACTTTCTCTGATTGCTGTTGCCAGATCAGCTTTGCAGGTTGGAGCCTTGTCATGGACCATTTTCTTCAACTTCCACCAAAGATTTTCAATTGGATTAAGATCCGGACTATTTGCAGGCCATGACGTTGACCCTATGTGTCTTTTTGCAAGGAATGTTTTCACAGTTTTTGCTCTATGGCAAGATGCATTATCATCTTGAAAAATGATGTCATCATCCCCAAACATCCTTTCATTTGATGGGATAAGTGTCCAAAATATCAATGTAAACTTGTGCATTTATTGATGATGTAATGACAGCCATCTCCCCAGTGCCTTTACATGACATGCAGCCCCATATCATGAATGACTGTGGAAATTTAAATGTTCTCTTCAGGCAGTCATCTTTATAAATCTCATTGGAACGGCACCAAATAAAAGTTCCAACATCATCACCTTGCCCAATGCACATTCCAGATTCATCACTGAATATGACTTCCATCCAGTCATCCACAGTCCACAATTGCTTTTCCTTAGCCCATTGTAACCTTGTTTTTTTCTGTTTAGGTGTTAATGATGGCTTTCGTTTAGCTTTTCTGTATGTAAATCCCATTTCCTTTAGGCAGTTTCTTACAGTTCGGTCAAAGACGTTGACTCCAGTTTCCTCCCATTCGTTCCTCATTTGTTTTGTTGTGCATTTTCGATTTTTGAGACATATTGCTTTAAGTTTTCTGTCTTGACACTTAGATGTCTTCCTTGGTCTACCAGTATGTTTGCCTTTAACAACCTTCCCATGTTGTTTGTATTTGGTCCAGAGTTTAGACACAGCTGACTGTGAACAACCAACATCTTTTGCAACATTACATGATGATTTACCCTCTTTTAAGAGTTTGATAATCCTCTCCTTTGTTTCAATTGACATCTCTCGTGTTGGAGCCATGATTCATGTCAGTCCACTTGGTGCAACAGCTCTCCAAGGTGTGATCACTCCTTTTTAGATGCAGACTAACGAGCAGATCTGATTTGATGCAGGTGTTAGTTTTGGTGATGAAAATTTACAGGGTGATTCCATAATTTATTCCTCAGAATTGAGTGATTCCATATTTTTTTCCCTCTGCTTGGACTAATAAAATAACCGTTACTGACTGCCACAATTTTGTTTCTTAATTTCTTATAGTGTTTCTTAAAGTCAGAAAGTTGCCATTTGAAATGACTTTAGTTTTGTGTCATGTCTGTGATCTGCTTTTGTTCTACAAAATTAAACAACTGAATGAACATCCTCCGAGGCCGGTGATTCCATAATTTTTGCCAGGGGTTGTAGCTACCCTTGTACCAAATTTCAGCTCAGTAGCTTTAAAAACTGCTGACCAATGGCTATAGGTGGAATTTTCAATATGGCCGACATGGCAGCCAGATTTGAAATCATTCAATTCAGTGATTGGTTGAAAATGTTTAAAGTGACAACAATAAAAGTGGGCATGGTCACTTGTTCAGGGGTCATATCAAGGTGAAAATTTAAAATATTTTTTTGGCTTGATGACAGCTACCCATGTAGCAAATTTCAGCTCAGTTGCTACATAAATGGCTATATATGAGATGTTTCTGTGTAGGCTCTCAGTTGTCCAGGTGGTTTCCATAGTAGAGAAGCTTGAATCTTCAACTGGACTGGGTTGCTTGACGTGAGGACGTTTCGCTTCAAATCACAGAAGCTTCCTCAGCTAAAATTCCTTGCTCTGTTAGTCTGACTTCTGTCTTGACTCTTGTAGAGAAGAATAAACCAGAAGCCAACAAAAGCTGGAGTTTTTTAACCTAACCAGACCCCACCTACCGAGAGGCTGACTGCTATAGGCTATTGACTAAACAATAGCTCTAATTAGCACCTATTGTGCTCTAGTTAGCACTCTCCTAATGACAGGACGGAAGCCTCCCCTGATGGCTCCCTTGACGACTCTCTCCTGATGACGTGAATGACTCATTACCATGAACAAAAGACTGAAACTGCTTTGACCTGAGTACCACATTGTAAACAGGGGACAAAGCGTGTCTGAGACCCGCTCCGCGGTTAAGGCTGGGTTTCAACTGTTTTACAAAGAATACTTCCTTGACACCTCTCTCAAACAATTTCTTCTCTCTGGCTAAGATTTTAACTTCCTTGTCCTCAAACGTGTGGTTAGTGTCTTTCAGGTGGAGATGAACTGCAGACTGAGGTCCACTGGCGACCTCTCTGCGGTGCTGGTATAGCCTCTTGTGTAAAGGTTGCTTCGTCTCACCTATGTAGTGTCCATTAGAGTTTTCCTGACATCTGATATGATACACTACATTGCTTTGTTTGTAACTAGGGATCCTGTCCTTAGGGTGAACTAATTTCTGTCTCAAGGTGTTGACTGGTTTAAAGTAAACTGGGATTTAGTGCTGTCTGAAGATCCTCTGTAGTTTTTCCCCTACTCCTGCTAAATAAGGGAGAGACACTACTCCTCTTCTTGTCTCCATCTCCTGTCTATCTGGTCTCTGTTTTCTGGGACTTCTGCACTTTGTCCAGGGACCAATGTGGGTACCCACATACTGTGAGGGCTTTCCGTACAAGTTGTTGCTCTTTAGCCCTTCCCTCTGCAGTTGTGGGCACCTGTAGGGCTCTGTGTTGAAGAGTCCTGATCACCCCGAGCTTGTGTTCAAGGGGGTGGTTTGAGCCAAAGAGCAGATATTGGTCAGTGTGAGTGGGTTTTCTGTAAGCCTCTGTCTGGAGCTGCCTGTTCTCTCCAATCGTAACATCACAGTCCAAGAAGGCTAAATGGTTGTTTCTGGCATCCTCACGTGTGAACTTGATATTGGAGTCCACCGAATTGATGTTCTGTAAAGTCCTCGACCTCCTGTTGCTTGATTTTAACCCATGTGTCATCGACATATCTGAACCAGTGACTGGGAGAGATGCCCGTGAATGACGTCAAGGCTGTCTTCTCCACTCGCTCCATGTACAGATTGGCCACAATGGGGGATACCGGAGACCCCATCGCACAACCATGGATCTGCCTGTAGTAATTCCCCCTAAACAGGAAATACGTGGTGTTAAGACAGATCTCCAAGAGTTGGCAGATGTGGTCTGGTGTGAGTTTGGTCCTTTCAGGTAGAGACACATCTTCCAGCAGTCTCTACCTCACAGCTGAGATGGCCTCAGCGGTGGGGATGCAGGTGAACAACAAAGTCACATCAAATGACACCATAGTTTCATCTGCCTCCAGCTGCAGGTCCTTGATTTTGTTCACAAAATCTTGTGTGTTCTCCACATGGTGGTCTGAGTTACCCACTAGAGGAGCCAAAATCCACTTGAGGTGCTTGGCCAAATTGTATGTGATGAAATCTGTGCTACATACAATAGGCCTGAGTGGCATGTCCTGTTTGTAGATTTTGGGCAGTCCACAGATGCATGGAGTGGCATCCCCCGGGTACAGTCTGTAGTATGTCTGGCTGTCGATGAGTCCCTCTTTCTCCAGGTTTTGGTTCATGGTAATGAGTCATTCACGTCATCAGGAGAGAGTCGTCAAGGGAGCCATCAAGGGAGGCTTCCGTCCTGTCATTAGTAGAGTGCTAACTAGAGCACAATAGGTGCTAATTAGAGCTATTGTTTAGTCACTAGCCTATAGCAGTCAGCCTCTCGGTAGGTGGGGTCTGGTTAGGTTAAAAACTCCAGCTTTTGTTGGCTTCTGGTTTATTCTTCTCTACACGAGTCAAGACAGAAGTCAGACTACCAGAGCAAGGAATTTTAGCTGAGGAAGCTTCTGTGATTTGAAGCGAAACGTTCTCACGTCAAGCAACCCAGTCCAGTCGAAGATTCAAGCTTCTCTACTATACGAGGTCTGTCAATAAAGTATAGGTCCTTTTTATTTTTTTCAAAAACTATATGGATTTCATTCATATGTTTTTACGTCAGACATGCTTGAACCCTCGTGCGCATGCGTGAGTTTTTCCACGCCTGTCGGTGACGTCATTCGCCTGTGAGCACTCCTTGTGGGAGGAGTCGTCCAGCCCCTCATCGGAATTCCTTTGTCTGAGAAGTTGCTGAGAGACTGGCGCTTTGTATGATCAAAATTTTTTCTAAACCTGTGAGACACATCGAAGTGGACACGATTCGAAAAATTAAGCTGGTTTTCAGTGAAAATTTTAACGGCTGATGAGAGATTTTGAGGTGATACTGTCGCTTTAAGGACTTCCCACGGTGCGAGACGTCGCGCAGCGCTCTCAGGTGCCGTCGTCAGCCTGTTTCAAGCTGAAAACCTCCACATTTCAGGCTCTATTGATCCAGGACGTCGTGAGAGAACAGAGAAGTTTCAGAAGAAGTCGGTTTCAGCATTTTATCCGGATATTCCACTGTTAAAGGAGATTTTTTTTAAGGAATTCCGACGAGGGGCTGGATGACTCCTCCCACAAGGAGTGCTCACAGGCGAATGACGTCACCGACAGGTGTGGAAAAACTCACGCATGCGCACGAGGGTTCAAGCATGTCTGACGTAAAAACATATGAATGAAATCCATATAGTTTTTGAAAAAATAAAAAAGGACCTATATGACAGCCCTCGTATATGAGATGTTCAAGATGGTGGCCATGACAGCCATAACTGAAATCGGATCAGAATGCCTTGAGCAAACACTGGTGTCCTCAAGGGTAGGAATACTCGCACCAAGTTTCAGCTTCACTGGTCCAGAGGTTTCTGAGAAGAATATTTTTACACGATGCAGATGATGTCGATGGACGGCCCATGACATAAGCTCACTGGACCTTCCGTCCAGGTGAGCTAAAAACAAAACATTTAATTATTTCCATGTTAGAACAATATAACTTTGCTATTATGGTACAGATTAATCGACATCAACATAAGCTGGAATCTATTAGCTAAAAGAAATTAAACTAAAATTACATTACATTCATAACAATTGCAAAAATAATAAGCAGGTGCTGCCAATTAAACTGATTTCCTTCTCTTCATTGACAATGTGATGCCTGACAAAAGCAGTTTGATGAATTCTGAACGCCAGTTGCTTGGCCTGAAAACAGTACAGCGACTCGCTTGCTGAAGATTAACATCCAAAGACCAATCAGAAAATGAAGATTTATACAGTGGGGAGCCTTAGCAGAGCATCACCACAGAAGAAACTCTGTTTTTTTTTTTTTTTTTTTTGGGGGGGGGGTTACAGATTTCAAGCATCGATGGAATGGACTTAATCAATTATATATATATATAGTAGGAGGTTTATTTTCAACCAATATTCATAACAATACAAGTACAATACAATTTATGATTATTTCAATTGTTCAGTTACTCCTGGGCCATTAAAAGGGTGGGGGGGTGGGGCTGGCAAAAAAAAAAAAAAAAAAAGTGATCAAATTCCTGCACTCCAATCAAATCAAATGTTACACTCTCAAATTAAAGCCAAAACTCTACTTGAAGTTCATATTCATTATTTGCTTTTAACTGTACACATGGCAATAGACAGCTAAATGAGGTGCCAATATCCAACTATTTGTGGCGTAGAACATGTTTCACAGACATCTGAATGAATGTCTTCAGCAAAAGCATGGGACCTAAGATCAACTTCAATTCACTCAAACGTTAAAGAGAAACTACATGCTTTTGGAGGGATAGCACTTAAACATTGAATGCTGGTGGTATGGCTTTAATGTGTAATGATATGAGAATTACCTTTGGGTCGTGGTGCTCTCTTTCTGCGATCTCTGAATGCAGCTCCTGACTGTAGGGCTTCCAGCAAACAATCCATCACTCCTGTCTCGTCATTCTCTGGATAAGTGAAGCAGGAAAAAAAAGGTTGTTAACAGAAATATGATCATATTTGAGACATTCATATAATAGCATCCATGAAGGGGTGGTGGAAAATGGTTAGTTGACGAGGTTTCACTGCAGAAGATTCCTGGTTCAAACCGCACCCCTGCCATCTTTCTCTATGTGGAGTTTTGTCAGGAAGTGCATCCTTCCTGTGTCAAATTAACATGCAAATCCACTTCAGATATGTTGTGGTGACCCTCGAGTGAAAACAAGGGAGCAGCTGAAGGGACCTTATATAATAGCATCCATCAAATCCACCACATTACATGTCCTATGTGACATGTCATATGAAAATCTGAGTTAAATAGAATAACTATGCATTAAAGCTATGGCTAGACAACCAGGGATCGACAGTAAGGGCTGCCTTTGACAAGTGAAATGTGCTACTGGACTTGTGCATCATGCCCCTAACTCGCCCAACATGGTATGTTAATTTTCAAGCTCATTCAGAATGAAATCCGGTGAAAAATAAATAAATAAACAAACAAACAAACAAATATTCAAAAAACATAGTTCAATGATGGTACTGGGGCTGCAGAGACATTATTTTGATTAACTAATTTAAGATGAATGAAACCTGATTGATTAAAGCTGTGTGTTTCCTGTCACTTCACAGTTTCATCAGAGTAAGCAGGCAAGCAGCAACGTGGCTGCATTCAACACTAAGCACGGTGAATGTTTTAAAAGTACATAAATACACTTTCAATTAAATACTCAACAAATCTCTTTTATTCACACAGAACATCAACACTGCATGTCAGTCTTGCTGTTCCAGAGTGCAGTGCCAATGCAGCAATAACAGGCAGTGCACATGCTACGAATGTTTTAAAAAGCATATTATTCACTCTTCTTTCCTTGAAATATTCACCAGGTGTGTTCCTGATGGATGATGTATGTGATGTCCACTTCTCACCTAAGTGCTTCAGATATAAATGAACATGTTTTTCCGCTTTTTTGTTTCTGCTTACAGAGACTAACAGAGGCAAATATTGGTTCTCCTCCTACCTCAAACACAGACTTTACTTTGTATTCATTCAAAACTTCAAATCAAATAACTTCCAAATTCTCTGTGGTGTCCACACAAGGTTCAATTTTAGGGCTGTTACTTTTCAATCTATATAAGATCCACTTAGCAACATCAAACTGAATCATTAACATATCTTATTCATATGTTGATAACACCACTCGACATTGCTCTTTCAACAGTGATCTCAGTCCAACGGACAGCATGATTTATTCAGAGCAGATTCAGAAAACTGGATGACATCCGCTCTTCAACAAAGATTAGGTAGTGTTTACAAAAGAGGTAGCTGACATTTGTCAAGAGTGGTAAAAAATTAAGCAAAGCTTGTATAATGAATTGGAATGCCATGAGAGTCCAGAATGGTTTTAGAGCCTTAGACCTCAACAATTTTTAGAAGAGGAACTCAACCCTTTTATTTCCTGTTAATTGTGTATTTTTTGATGTTAATTTGCTGTCTTAATGTATTTATAAATTGTTTAGGTTCTTGTTATCACACACACATTATTATTATTATTTTATATTTACTTATATTTTGTCATTTGATTTCTAAATGGACCACAATGGAAATAAGTGTTTTCACTTTCTTGTGTCATCCATGTATTTGTTATTATGTACTTACATTGAACTTACAAAATAAAATCACTCATGCTTTCAATATAATGACATTCTGCCTCTGACTGGAATGGCGTGTGAGTCCAGAAAGTAGGTAGCAATATCCATTGTTCAATGCTGCTAGCGAAAATCCATAGCTAAGCCAAAAATATTTGTCCTATCAATGTTCCATTTTGGCAACATTCATCCTCAAGTCAAAATACATAAGCATACCAAACGGCATATATCCGCTCTCCACAGTTTCTCTGTGATCGAAGTTACAGCTGCTGCAAGGTGTTCTTAATTTGACAAAAAAAAAAAAAAAAGACAGTGGCTGAAAACATTAAAACCACTACAGTTTTCACTCATGGTATCAACATGAGACTTAACACATTCATGGTAAGAGAAACATAACACTTAACTAAACTGACTAGACCAAATGAAGTACAAAAACAAATCAATGACATGAACACTTTTAAACTAACATGAACCACAATAACATTTAAAATCGCAAAACCACGAACTCCCATGGTGCACTGCAGGACAATATCCATTGTTTACTGGTTAGGTAAAATTGGTAATTTCTCCAAAAATATTTGTCTTAACTTCCCGTTTTTGCAGGATTCATCCTTGATCCAAAATACATAAGCATTACATATTGTAATGGCTTGGTAAAACAGTTGCATGTTCACCCCTTCTTGTGTGCAACTGTAAAAGTATGTTTGTAACAGATTTAACATCTCGTTATAATCTTTCAGACGAGCTGCGCTCTGATGCAGTGTGCTGACACAATCACTCACACGCGGTGTTTTTGACTTGCGTAATGTTCATGTGAAGTTTGCGTAATTAATGCATGATGGAGATTTTGAACATTTCAAAATTTTCTTTGTGCACTTGCATGAAGCTGCACACAGTTTACACAGGTTTACAATGAGTTTGAGATGAGTTTACACTCACAGAGTACCTGTAAGTGCGTGGATCAAAGTTGTGCAAGTGTAAGGGGGCCTTAAGCTCTACAAAGTTCCTGGAGATCCACACTGATGAATTTCTAAACTTCAAATTTCAGATTGAAAATTAACAAAAAAAAAATGTCTCACTGTTTTGATTTTCAAGTTCACACATTTACTTCTACTCTCTGCACTTACCCTTTATAAAACTTTAATTGAGCCTCACTTACATTACTGCAATATCATATAGTGTAACACATTTTCAACATACCTAAAAAAGCTAGAATCCCTTTGAAAGAAAATCATTTGTCCCTTATTACTGTCTGAAATTAACAGTCCTAGCAGAATACTTTTGCACGGTTACAATTTTCTAAGGCTTGCCGAGTATAATTACTTCCAGAATGCTTGTATAATTTACCAGATTGTCTGCGAACTCAACCATAAACTGTGTGACCTCATTCCAGTCTTCTTTCCTATGTAAACCTATGTCACAGGAATAAAAACCTAACTACTGGGGCAAAAACGAAGGTTAAAATGTACCAGCTTTAGTATTGTGTGCAGAGAATTGCAAACTTGGAAAGAGCTCGATGAGCAACTAAAAATGTCTCATTCCATCTCCATATTCAAGAAAAAGGAAATAAGACCCCCCCCCCCCCCCCCCCCCCTACAATCAAGCTTTAAATAGCTGACTTGGGGTAACCCTTTCATGCACCCAGTCACTGCGAAGTTGTGAAATATATATAGATATATATATATACACCACAGCTGACAGGACCCAAGTTGCAGGCTGTGCAAATGTGCCCCAGACGGTCCAGCACATAGTAGCAGGATGCACTGAGAGCCACAACCAAGTGTCAGGATAGTGTACAGGAACATCTGTGCTGCATACAGAGTAGATGTCCCCAAATCCCGATGGGAGATGCCACCAAAGGTGATTGAGAATGACAGGACTAAGGTCCTGACGGACTTCAAATTCCAGAGAGAAAAGCAGCTGCTGGCCAAAACACCAGACATAGTGGTGGCTGACAAGGGAAAGAAAACCGCAGTTGTGATTGATGTGGCAATCCCAGCTGACAGCAACATCAGAAAGAAGGAGCACAAAGAAACAGAGCAGATGTGGAAGGCAAAGTCCAAAGTGGTCCCAGTGGTAATAGGAGAACTAGGGGCTGTAACACCCAAACTGGAAGAGTGGCTCCAGCAGATTCCAGGTACAACATCGGAGGTCTTTGTCCGGAAGAGTGCAGTCCAAGGAACAGTTAAGATACTGCGCCAAACTCTCACACTCACAGGCCTCTGGTAGAGGACCTGAGCTTGAGAAATGCACATACCAACCTCAGTAAAACTGGCATTCAGGTTCAGATTCAGGTGGACCAGCAGGTTTTGTTGGTAAGAATCAAAATCCACTATATGTATGAAACGGACAAAATCCGTTATATGTATGTAACACATTAGTTCCAGTCGGGAGGCGCTGAACGATATATGGGGAATCCCCAGCACCAATTTCACTTATGTGTTTCCTTGATTGAATACCTAATCTTGAATAGGGGATTGCCTCATTTAATGGCTGGGTCAAACATTCATCTCAAAAAATAAACGCCTGCCTTAAATAAGTGCCGTGCATTATGGGCATTAAAAAGGATTACATTTAGTCGAGTCACTCTTTTTTCTGAACCCGCTGCAGAGTGGTCCCTTAAAATTCTAAAGCCTCATTTATACTTCTACAACTCAGTAACTCCGTGGCAATGCAACGATGTCGATGTGCGCATGACCCTTTCAAAGATCTACGCCGCGTTAGTGGGTGTCATACTGTTGGAATAGTCAGTCATATTTGTGGACTTTTCTGCCAAACGTATTTGATCCATGATTGAAATGTAATCACAGGGCGCACTGCAAAAACTAAAAATATGACAGGAGAGGAAGAAGTGAAAGCATAAAAGTGATAAATCACAGCCCTTGCAGTCTCCATCATGAAAGCAGGTGCGCGTCAGGCTACTGGAAGGGTTCGCAGCCACGCAGAAGGGTCTGCTCTAAAGCGGTAGTCTATGGCTCGCGGCAGCCATGGATATGTGTGAAACCTAACACCATATTACAGCGCAGGCAGCAAGCAGCATTTTGACAATTTTTCCTCAAATCGACGAGTGTTAGTGATGAACTTCATTTCGTACCTCTGTGGTGACTGGGCAATCCCAGACTGATCTGTCCAGTACATGCAAGGGGCATTTAATGGAAATGCATTGCGATGTGGCCAGGCGTTTTCAATAATGTGAGCAAAAATCTGTTATACAAAATCTAGTATATACAGTGTTTATTACATAGAAAACCATACACAAGCATGAGGACTTGCCTGTGAGTGCAAGTATCCGGTTTACAATAGTGTTCAGAATAATAGTAGTGCTATGTGACTAAAAAGATTAATCCAGGTTTTGAGTATATTTCTTATTGCTACATGGGAAACAAGGTATCAGTAGATTCAGTAGATTCTCACAAATCCAACAAAATCAAAAATTCATGAAATGCACACTCTTAAGGCTATGAAATTGGGCGATTAGTAAAAAAAAAGTAGAAAAGGGGGTGTTAACAATAATAGTAGCATCTGCTGTTGATGCTACAAACTCAAAACTATTATGTTCAAACTGCTTTTTTAGCAATCCTGTGAATTACTAAACTAGCATTTAGTTGTATAACCACAGTTTTTAATGATTTCTTCACATCTGCGAGTCCTGGAGTCAACCAACTTGTGGCACCTTTCAGTTGTTATTCCACTCCAAGATTCTTTAACAACATTCCACAATTCATTCACATTTCTTGGTTTTGCTTCAGAAACAGCTTTTTTGATGTCACCCCACAAGTTCTCAATTGGATTTAGGTCCGGGGATTTGGTAGGACACTCCAAAACATTAATTTTGTTGTTTTGGAACCAAGATTTTGCTCGTTTACTAGTGTGCTTGGGGTCATGGTCTTGTTGAAACACTCATTTCAAAGGCATGTCCTCTTCAGCATATGGCAACATGACCTCAAGTATTTTGATATATCCAAACTGATCCATGATACCTGGTATGCAATACATAGGCCCAACACCATAGTAGGAGAAACATGCCCATATCAATCAATCAATTTCAATCAATTTTATTTATATAGCGCCAAATCACAACAAACAGTTGCCCCAAGGCGCTTTATATTGTAAGGCAAGGCCATACAATAATTACGTAAAGACCCCCTGTGAGCAAGCACTTGGTGACAGTGGGAAGGAAAAACTCCCTTTTAACAGGAAGAAACCTCCAGCAGAACCAGGCTCAGGGAGGGGCAGTCTTCTGCTGGGACTGGTTGGGGCTGAGGGAGAGAACCAGGAAAAAGACATGCTGTGGAGGGGAGCAGAGATCAATCACTAATGATTAAATGCAGAGTGGTGCATACAGAGCAAAAAGAGAAAGAAACACTCAGTGCATCATGGGAACCCCCCAGCAGTCTAAGTCTATAGCAGCATAACTAAGGGATGGTTCAGGGTCACCTGACCCAGCCCTAACTATAAGCTTTAGCAAAAAGGAAAGTTTTAAGCCTAATCTTAAAAGTAGAGAGGGTGTCTGTCTCCCTGATCCGAATTGGGAGCTGGTTCCATAGGAGAGGAGCCTGAAAGCTGAAGGCTCTGCCTCCCATTCTACTCTTACAAACCCTAGGAACTACAAGTAAGCCTGCAGTCTGAGAGCGAAGCGCTCTATTGGGGTGATATGGTACTATGAGGTCCCTAAGATAAGATGGGACGTGATTATTCAAAACCTTATAAGTAAGAAGAAGAATTTTAAATTCTATTCTAGAATTAACAAGAAGCCAATGAAGAGAGGCCAATATGGGTGAGATATGCTCTCTCGTTATAGTCCCCGTTAGTACTCCAGCTGCAGCATTTTGAATTAACTGAAGGCTTTTCAGGGAACTTTTAGGACAACCTGATAATAATGAATTACAATAGTCCAGCCTAGGGGAAATAAATGCATGAATTAGTTTTTCAGCATCACTCTTGAGACAAGACCTTTCTAATTTTAGAGATATTGCGTAAATGCAAAAAAGCAGTCCTACATATTTGTTTAATATGCGCTTTGAATGACATATCCTGATCAAAAATGACCAAGATTTCTCACAGTATTACTAGAGGTCAGGGTAATGCCATTCAGAGTAAGGATCTGGTTAGACACCATGTTTATAAGATTTGTGGGGCCAAGTACAATAACTTCAGTTTTATCTGAGTTTAAAAGCAGGAAATTAGAGGTCATCCATGTCTTTATGTCTGTAAGACAATCCTGCAGTTTAGCTAATTGGTGTGTGTCCTCTGGCTTCATAGATAAAGCTGGGTATCATCTGCCTAACAATGAAAATTTAAGCAATGCCATCTAATAATACTGCCTAAGGGAAGCATGTATAAAGTGAATAAAATTGGTCCTAGCACAGAACCTTGTGGAACTCCATAATTAACCTTAGTCTGTGAAGAAGATGCACCATTTACATGAACAAATTGTAATCTATTAAATAAATATGATTCAAACCACGGCAGCGCAGTGCCTTTAATACCTATGGCATGCTCTAATCTCTGTAATAAAATTTTATGGTCAACAGTATCAAAAGCAGCACTGAGGTCTAACAGAACAAGCACAGAGATGAGTCCACTGTCTGATCATTTGTAACCTTCACTAATGCTGTTTCTGTACTATGATGAATTCTAAAACCTGAGTGAAACTCTTCAAATAGACCATTCCTCTGCAGATGATCAGTTAGCTGTTTTACAACAAGAAACATCAAGAATTTTTGAGAGAAAAGGAAGGTTGGCGATTGGCCTATAATTAGCTAAGATAGTTGGGTCAAGTGATGGCTTTTTAAGTAATGGTTTAATTACTGCCACCTTAAAAGCCTGTAGCACATAGCCAACTAATAAAGATAGATTGATCATATTTAAGATCGAAGCATTAAATAATGGTAGGGCTTCCTTGAGCAGCCTGGTAGGAATGGGGTCTAATAGACATGTTGATGGTTTGGATGAAGTAACTAATGAAAATAACTCAGACAGAACAATCTGAGAGAAAGAGTCTAACCAAATACCGGCATCACTGAAAGCAGCCAAAGATAACGATACGTCTTTGGGATGGTTATGAGTAATTTTTTCTCTAATAGTTAAAATTTTATTAGCAAAGAAAGTCATGAAGTCATTACTAGTTAAAGTTAAAGGAATACTCGGCTCAATAGAGCTCTGACTCTTTGTCAGTCTGGCTACAGTGCTGAAAAGAAACCTGGGGTTGTTTTTATTTTCTTCAATTAGTGATGAGTAGTAAGATGTCCTAGCTTTATGGAGGGCTTTTTTATAGAGCAACAGACTCTTCTTCCAGGCTAAGTGAAGATCTTCTAAATTAGTGAGACGTCATTTCCTCTCCAACTTATGGGTTATCTGCTTTAAGCTGCGAGCTTGTGAGTTATACCACGGAGTCAGGCACTTCTGATTTAAAGCTCTCTTTTTTAGAGGAGCTACAGCATCCAAAGTTGTCTTCAATGAGGATGTAAAACTATTGACGAGATACTCTATCTCACTTACAGAGTTTAGGTAGCTACTCTGCACTGTGTTGGTATATGGCATTAGAGAACATAAAGAAGGAATCATATCCTTAAACCTAGTTACAGCGCTTTCTGAAAGACTTCTAGTGTAATGAAACTTATTCCCCACTGCTGGGTAGTCCATCAGAGTAAATGTAAATGTTATTAAGAAATGATCAGACATAAGGGAGTTTTCAGGGAATACTGTTAAGTCTTCAATTTCCATACCATAAGTCAGAACAAGATCTAAGATATGATTAAAGTGGTGGGTGGACTCATTTACATTTTGAGCAAAGCCAATTGAGTCTAATAATAGATTAAATGCAGTGTTGAGGCTGTCATTCTCAGCATCTGTGTGGATGTTAAAATCGCCCACTATAATTATCTTATCTGAGCTAAGCACTAAGTCAGACAAAAGGTCTGAAAATTCACAGAGAAACTCACAGTAACGACCAGGAGGACGATAGATAACAACAAATAAAACTGGTTTTTGGGACTTCCAATTTGGATGGACAAGACTAAGAGTCAAGCTTTCAAATGAATTAAAGCTCTGTCTGTTGTGAAAGTGTCGTGACACGGACCCACAACAGGGGGCGTTAATGAACGGACAATGGATAAGCCAAAAGTAACAATTTAATGTTGTGAATCGCACAACGACGTACAGACAATAATAATATGGAGACTGTCAATCATACACCAGGTGACGTGTGGGCAGGCTCGACGATAGAAGACGCCTGGCGAGAGAAGAGCCGGATCCCACACAGCTTCCACCGCCAACGGAGCTGAAGAACACTGGAGCCGCAAAGCCCTGCGCCCCAGGTGGCCGCTGTCTTCAGCAGTCAGACCGGGTACTGCTGGCAGAGAACAGAGACAGTCCTGATGAGTGTGAGGTCGCACACTCAGTAATCCCACAGTCTGTACACAATTAGGAGGGAGAACCTCCACCTCCAGCAACAATTTCACCCATGCAGCTCCTGTTGGTCTCTTTCCTGGATGGAGTGAGAGGCGAAGAACGCCGTCCTCTCACTGTCCACCAATCCAGCCTCCGACAGAGCCCGCAGGAACACGGCTGCACACAGAACAATGTTTTGGACAACAATAATTACAGCAGAGAAGGTTACCTGAATGGTAGCTGATTTCTCGGCGGGGAGGTGGAGTTGCAGTCTGGCCTTTATGGTGGTGGTGATGAGTAGTGGATGAGTGACAGCTGGTACGGATGATGAGTGACAGCTGTCACTCCTGGTCGCTCCAACGCCCTCTCGTGCTTGAAGCCCGCACTTCAAGCAGGGCGCCATCTTGTGGTGGTGGGCCAGCAGTACCTCCTCTTCAGCGGCCCACACAACACTGTCTGGGTTTTTGATTAATTAATAAGCTGGAATGGAAGATTGCTGCTAATCCTCCGCCTCGGCCCGTGCTACGAGCATTCTGGCAGTTAGTGTGACTCGGGGGTGTTGGCTCATTTAAACTAACATATTCATCCTGCTGTAACCAGGTTTCTGTAAGGCAGAATAAATCAATGTTGATCAATTATTATATCATTTACTAACAGGGACTTAGAAGAGAGAGACCTAATGTTTAATAGACCACATTTAACTGTTTTAGTCTGTGGTGCAGTTGAAGGTGCTATATTTTTTCTTTTTGAATTTTTATGCTTAAAAAGATTTTTGCTGGTTATTGGTGGTCTGGGAGCAGGCACCGTCTCTACGGGGATGGGGTAATGAGGGGATGGCAGGGGGAGAGAAGCTGCAGATAGGTGTGTAAGACTACAACTCTGCCTCCTGGTCCCAACCCTGGATAGTCACGGTTTGGAGGATTTAAGAAAATTGGCCAGATTTCTAGAAATGAGAGCTGCTCCATCCAAAGTGGGATGGATGCCGTCTCTCCTAACAAGACCAGGTTTTCCCCAGAAGCTTTGCCAATTATCTATGAAGCCCACCTCATTTTTTGGACACCACTCAGACAGCCAGCAATTCAAGGAGAACATGCGGCTAAACATGTCACTCCCGGTCCGATTGGAGAGGGGCCCAGAGAAAACTACAGAGTCCGACATTGTTTTTGCAAAGTTACACACCGATTCAATGTTAATTTTAGTGACCTCCGATTGGCGTAACCGGGTGTCATTACTGTCGACGTGAATTACAATCTTACCAAATTTACGCTTAGCCTTAGCCAGCAGTTTCAAATTTCCTTCAATGTCGCCTGCTCTGGCCCCCGGAAGACAATTGACTATTGTTGCTGGTGTCGCTAACTTCACATTTCTCAAAACAGAGTCGCCAAGAACCAGAGTTTGTTCCTCGGCGGGTGTGTCGCCGAGTGGGGAAAAACAGTTAGAAATGTGACCGGGTTGGCGGTGTACACGGGGCTTCTGTTTAGGGCTACGCTTCCTCCTCACAGTCACCCAGTCGGCCTGCTTTCCCGGCTGCTCGGGATCTGCCAGAGGGAAACTAACGGGCCCATATGCCCATAATGCTTGCACCATCACGCTTCACTGTCTTCACTGTGAACTGTGGCTTGAATTCAGAGATTGGGGGTCGTCTCCCAAACTGTCTGCGGCCCTTGGACCCAAAAAGAATAATTTTACTCTCATCAGTCCACAAAATATTCCTCCATTTCTCTTTAGGCCAGCTGATGTGTTTTTTGGCAAATTGTAACCTCTTCTGCACATCTTTTATTTAAAGGAGACCTGCACTGAAATAAATGTGGTCAGATCTCAGAACGAAATAGCTGATATGTATTTATAAGACCCTTATGAATGCAGTAAAGTAAATCTGCAAGCCCAAATTTGTAATTCAGTGGAGAAATCTTTGTTTATAAATGACAAATTTGCAGCTAAAATTTGACCCTCCGCGAAAACTGTTTGTACATCCGGGACATTGCAGTGACGTGAGGCAGGAGACGGAGTGCTCCGTCTTCAGTCCGATCCCGCATTGAAATTGATTTTATCTTTTAGTAATGTTACTGTTATACACATCCTGGTTTCAACATCCAAAAGTAAGCTGCAATGAATGCAAGATACAGCTCTGCATGCTCAGATCAGCGGCGACATCGACAGCGGGCAACGTTCTTCCCCGACGCCTTGCTCTCACTGCCTCCGATGCGCTTACCGAGTCTGCGGGCTCGGTAAACGCAGCAGCGGGCCACTCACACCGCCCTCGTGTCTGCTGTGCAGCCGGCACCACCTCCCTGTCTACTGAATGGAGGTGCGGCCAACTTGGCAACAAGTCCAGAGACTAAGCTCGCTGTTTTGATGTGGAGCAGCCGGTGACACCTGTTACCCGCAAGGACAGACTTCTTGCAGCAAAATCCACAGCGCCGCACGGTCTCAGTCACAGAGATTTATATCTTTTTAATGACTTGAATTCTTTGCGGGTCCCGCATCCGTACCCCACGACGGTAACACCGGAGGCTAAAGACAGATTTTCAATGCGACACCACTCAATCAAATGCGCGTATGAAAAAGTCCCCAAAAATCATTTTCAAGCAACAATAAAAGAAATGTATACTCACCAAACGTACCGCAAGACAATATGAAGTTTTAAAAAAAGTCGATCCTTCAGTATAAGATAATAAAAAGGTGCTTTTGTAAGAGATGCAAACTGACGTAAATCCACAAATTACAGTTGGCGCGCGCAATGCATGCTGGGATAGGGTCTTCTCTCTGACGTCTCGGCAGCGTCCCGGATGTGCTGACAGTTTTGCGGAGGGCTAAATTTTAGCTGTAAATGTGTCATTTTTAAACTAAGATTTCTCAGTTGAATGATAGATCTGGGCTTGCAGATTTACTTTACTACATTCAGAAAGATATTATGTTTAAATATAAGTCATTTTTTGGTCCAAAGATCTGACTGCATTTATTTCAATGCAGGTCTACTTTAACAGAGGGACTTTGCGGGGTATTCTTACAAATAAATTAGCTTCACACAGGCGTCTTCTAACTGTCTCAGCACTTACAAGTAACTCCAGACTGTCTTTGATCATTCTGGAGCTGATCAGTGGGTGAGCCTTTGAAATTCTGGTTATTCTTCTATTTTCATTTTGATGGTTGTTTTCCATTTTTTTCCCACACATCTCTGTTTTTTTGTCCATTTTAAAGCATAGAAAATCATTGTACAGATGAACAGCCAATAATTTTTTGCACCTGCGTATAGGGTTTCCCCTCTCCAATCAACTTTTTAATCAAACTACGCTGTTCTTCTGAACAATGTCTTAAACGTCCCATTTTCCTCAGGCTTCCAAAGAGAAAAGCATGTTCAACAGGTGCTGGCTTCATCATTAAATAGGGGACACCTGATTCACACCTGTTTGCTCCACAAAATTGACTAACTCACTGACTGAATGCCACACTACTATTATTGTGAACACCCAATATTCTGCTTTTTTTTTTTTTACTAATAGCCCAATTTCATAGCCTTAAGAGTGTGCATATCATGAATGCTTGGTCTTGTTGGATTTGTGAGAATCTACTGAATCTACTGGTACCTTGTTTCCCCATGTAACAATAAGAAATATACTCAAAACCTGGATTAATCTTTTTAGTCACATAGCACTACTATTATTCTGAACACTACTGTATATAATGACAGTTAAAGCGGGTTATACTGTGTATACACACACACACATACATATACACATATGTAAGTAAGTAAGTAAGTCCCTTCGGCTGCTCCATTGTTTTGCACTCGGGGTTGCCACAGCAAATCCAAGGTGGATCTGCATGTTGAATTGGCACAGGTTTTACGCCGGATGTACTTCCTGACGCAACTCCACATTACATGGAGAAATGTGGCAGGGTGGGATTTGAACCCGGAACCTTCTGCACTGAAACCAAGTGCATTAACCACTTGGCCACCACCCCTATATATATATATATATATATATATATATATATATATATATATATATATATATACACACACACATCAGGTTGTCCTAAAAGTTACCTGAAAAGCCTTCAGTTAATTCAAAATGCTGACGGGGACTAGAAGGAGAGAGCATATTTCGCCCATATTGGCCTCTTTTCATTGGCTTCCTGTTAATTCTAGAATAGAATTTAAAATTCTTCTTCTTACTTACAAGGTTTTGAATAATCAGGTCCCATCTTATCTTAGGGACCTCATAGTACCATATCACCCCAATAGAGCGCTTCGCTCTCAGACTGCAGGCTTACTTGTAGTTCCTAGGGTTTTTAAGAGTAGAATGGGAGGCAGAGCCTTCAGCTTTCAGGCTCCTCTCCTGTGGAACCAGCTCCCAATTCAGATCAGGGAGACAGACACCCTCTCTACTTTTAAGATTAGGCTTAAAACATTCCTTTTTGCTAAAGCTTATAGTTAGGGCTGGATCAGGTGACCCTGAACCATCCCTTAGTTATGCTGCTATAGACTTAGACTGCTGGGGGGTTCCCATGATGCACTGAGTGTTTCTTTCTCTTTTTGCTCTGTATGCACCACTCTGCATTTAATCATTAGTGTTTGATCTCTGCTCTCTTCCACAGCATGTCTTTTTCCTGATTCTCTCCCCTCAGCCCCAACCAGACCCAGCAGAAGACTGCCCCTCACTGAGCCTGGTTCTGCTGGAGGTTTCTTCCTGTTAAAAGGGAGTTTTTCCTTCCCACTGTCGCCAAGTGCTTGCTCACAGGGGGTCGTTTTGACCGCTGGGGTTTTTCTGTAATTATTGTATGGCTTTTGCCTTACAATATAAAGTGCCTTGGGGCAACTGTTTATTGTGATTTGGCGCTATATAAATAAAATTGATTTGATACACACACACACACACACATATACACATACATACATATAAATACAGATACATATACACACATACACACACATATATATACGAGGTCTATTAGAAAAGAAAGCAACCTTTTTATTTTTTTAAAAAACTATATGGATTTGAATCACGTGCGATTACGTCATACAAGGTTGAACCATCGTGCGCATGCAGAAGGATTCGCGCGTCAGCACCCAGCCTTTCATGGCGCGGCGCCACAGAAAAACACCTCCGTGTTGATAACCATTCATAAGATTCAGGCGGTTTTCGATGGCTTTCAGTCGAGTGAGTATCCGAGAAATTGTTTAACAGCTGGGCATGTTCAAACTTGTCCTGTAATGCTTCCAACGGAGGTGTTTTGCTGTGGCGCCGCGCGATGAGCAGCTGGGTGGCAACGTGCGAATCCGTCCGCATGTCTTTCATTACAAAATCTCCTTTAACAGTGGAATGTCCGGATAAACTGCTGATCCCAACCTCTTCTGAAACTTCTCTGTTCTCTCACGACATCCTGGGTCAACAGAGGCTTAAATTTGGAAGTTTTCAGCTCGAAACAGGCTGACAACGGCGGCTCGGGGAGCGGCGCGCCGTCCAGCTCCGTGGGCAGTCCTTAAAGCGACAGTAACACTCCATAATCTCTCATCAGCCGTTAAAATTTTCACCGAAAACCATCTGAATTCTCGAATGGTGTCCTTACAGTTTCTGAAAAATGTTTGATCAAGCAAAGCGCCAGTCTCTCAGGAAGAAGTCAGACAAAGGAATTCCGACGAGGGGGGTGGACCAGTGCTCACCCACAGGCGAATGATGCAACCGACAGGCGTGAAAAAACTCACGCATGCGCACGAGGGTTCAAGCTTGTCTGACGCAATCACACGTGATTCAAATCCATAGTTTTTGAAACAATAAAAAGGTCGGTTTATTTTCTAATAGACCTCGTATATACACACACACACACACACACACACACACACACACACACACACACACACACACACACACACACACACACACACACACACACACAGTTGTATGCAAAGGTTTGGGCACTCCTGATTTCCATGATTTTCCTTTATAAATCATTGGTTGTTTGGCTCAGCAATTTCAGCAGACAAACACAGTGATATCTGAGAAATTTAATTTATAGGATTTACAGAAAGTGTGCAATAATTCTTTAAACAAAATTAGGGAGGTGCAGAAATTTTGGCAGATCCTCCTTTTGCAGAAATAAGAGCCTCTACAATAGCTTCCAATAAGAGTCTGGATTCTGGTTGAAGGTATTTTGGACCATTCTTTACAAAACATCGCAGGTTTGTTGGTTTCCGAGCATAGGCAGCGTGTGTGTGTGTGTGTATATATACACACACACACACACACACACACACACACACACACACACACACACACAACAGAGTGATCCTGCTGCAAGAACAGTCTTTCTATTGACTTCACCTCTCAAGAGCAGCCACCACTCAAATGCAGCCAGCAGCCCACTCAAAACAATAAAAATGCCCTCAACATCAGCCATTCCATGCATATTCCCAACAGGGTTTTCCCACAGAAGTCACGTCCAAACTCTCCCACCATCGTGAGCTCGCGAGATTACTCCACTAAACAAAAGACCAAAGAAAAATAGCTCCTGTTGGTGAAACTCCCGCGTAACAGAAAAGAAAAGCTTTAACGTTACAGTAAAAGAAAAGGTGAAAACAAAACAAAGAAAAATGACTCACATTGGTAAAACTCCCGCATCTCAGAAAAGCCAGAAGCACTCTGGCTTATTTTATTTGTATCAGCTGTATCAGGGCCCACCAAATTAATGACTGGAAAATGTAATTTATCATCTGATTTAGATTTTTTTTTTTTTTTTTTTTGAACAGTGTTGACTGGATTAATATATGCCCTTAAAAGGATGAGTGTAATAAGACTCTGGAGTGAGTCCATGATTCTCAGTCCGTTTTGCACACATACGCTGTGCAACAGTTTTGTCGAAGGAAAACAAACACACAAATACAGGACAGCCAGCCAGTTTAGAGAACTTACAAGGAGGAGTTTTCCTGCAATAATATAAAACCAACAAAACAAACAAGGATGGCATTTTCCTTTATTTATTTTGTATCTTGCGAGTGTCATTGTTTGTGCAATGATTTGAGAGAATAAGACAAGCATGTAAGCTGTGAATGGATAAGCGAGTTGTGTAGCGTGGGCTGTATTCCCTACAGTGTGAGCTGGAGGTCAACACAATTTTCACAATGTTTAGGCTACAGCTGTTGTATGACTAACTCACCTTTCTGTTTGTTCCTCCTTCTGCCATGTCACCAACTCAGGTTTGTCACTGACTGCTGAATATCGCTGTTTTTAAGTGGTTTCTCATGGTATAATTTTGGCTGACGGTAGAGATTTAGACTCCATCGACGAATTGCGATAACACCCGCGGAGTTTTTTGAAACAGGAAAACTCCTGTGAAGCGGATGTGCGTGTGTAAACCAGTTTGCTGCGGTAGAGAGGGATGTTCTAAGCTGGGTTAGTGACTCTAACCACTGTTCATGTAAGTTTGTGAGACGCCTGTTCTGTCACTGATACTTGCAAAGCTATTATTTATTTCGGTGGACACGCTGGGGGAAGGCGGATGCTCCGTCACATCCGGAATCAAAGATCTGAAAAAGCACCACATTTAACAACGCAAAGATTTTTTAACCGGAGCAAAAAGACAAAATCAACCAGGATGAGATGATTTAACCAGACTTACTTCAAATATGAGCAAATTAAGTGTGTTTATTAATTGTTTTTGGTGGTTTCGTGTTGAGTTTTGTAAATGAAGAAAAGCACCAGTGACTGTCCTGAAAATGCTTCATATATTCAGAGAGGGAGTGCCATCTAGTGTTCAAGAGATGGAACGTCAGCCTCTGGCCCAACAGTAAATACATTAAATTCTTTCACCAAAACATCAAATCTAGGCTTGCATCTTAGATGTACCTTCCGGCAAATTGTACCTATAATTTTGAGATCTGCACAATATATGTTTTCAAAATTACAATATATCTGCTTTTGTTTTTAATTCACTTATTTTGATCAATTTGCCTTTGCTAAGGGACAAATTCAGAAACACATAATTCTTACACTTAGGATTATATCATGATATATGCCGTTACCGTGAAGGGATTCAATTTATACCGTGATATGAATTTTAGCTCATATCATACAGCCCTACTGTCAAGTCCATGGAATACAACTATAAGTCTTCAGCATGACTATTGCAGACCTACCTGAATTACCCTAGACCAGGGGTGGGCAATCATGTGCCATAAAGGGCCGAGACACTGCAGGTTTTCCGTGCAACCAGTCACCTCAGCAGGTGATTTCATTAATGATCAGGTATCTCAGCAGGTGATTTCATTGACAACCAGGTGTTTATGTACAGAGGAGAAGCTCATCAGCAACCCACCTGCTGAGGTGAATGGTTGCATGGAAAACCTGCAGTGTTTCGGCCCTCGATGCCCACCCCTGCTCTAGACTCTTCCTGAAACTCCTTTGGTCTAGCGTAAGATAAAGAATGTGCATCATAGATGAAAAAAATTACATTCAATGACATGCAGTATTACTTTCCAAAACTGGCATGCAAAAAAAAATGTATTTATGCTTTTAAGTAGCCAACCCAATGAATTAAATATACTACTCCCAATTATCAAAGAAGCAGGTATGTTTTTATCCTATTGACATAATTATCAAGAGTAGTCAACTGGATGTCAGGAGTGTGTAAACACTAGAGGGGGGATACACCTTGCTGATTGTCTGTCTTTGGTTTAATAAATGTTTTGTTGGCACACTGAGCTATTTTATTATGGAGTAATTTTCAGACTTGATTGACATGGGTTATTTTGTGGATTTTAATCGTTGATAAAAACAGCCAAATCACTCAAGAATACCCGGCGTGGCGCTTGCACAACGTTTCTCATTGAAAATAATGGGTTTTAGAGCAATGAGCGCTGTGTTTGCACGCTCAGTGTGAAAGGCCCTGAAGAGGGCAGGCTCACAGGTTCAATACCCAGATCAGACAGGTAAATCACTAACAAGGTACTTAATCCCCAAGTTCCTCCCAGTCTGCAAGTAGTGACTGTATACACACACACACACACACACACACACACACACACACACACACACACACCACACACACACACACACACACACACCACACACACACACACACACACACACACACACACACACACAGTGTGGAGCTAACACAGCCCCCTTTTTTGTCTTCCTTGTGTATTTAGCGTGCGTTTACTTCACAAAGACTGCAAACCTGCTATGGCTGAGACATGCCTAGTTCGTCATCATTACACACAGCAGAAAGGTAGCAAGCATTTCAGAGGAAAACCAATGCTCCTTGACATCCAAATTTGTCTGAACTACCATGGCAATTCATCACAGGAGGCAAGCTTTACAATCCCAATAACACACACAGAGGCACATATACAGCAATGCACAGCAATACACAGTAAACTGAAGAAAACAAGAACCATATCAATCTATTGCAACACGTAGTGTGTGCATTCATGCTTAACAACAAATCTGACTCAACTCACGAACAAAAACATGATGTGGGCCTCAAAAAGTAAAAGGACTGAAAATAAATAAATAATAAGCTCCTTAGTCAGCTATTTCACCTTAGGATTGTATAAGAGCAAAAACAGTCCAATTTTACACATCAACATTCCTCAGATTCCACATGTGAGGAATCAATACTGAAAACAAGACAAGCGCATTCAGACAACCTAACACTGAGAATCATAACGTGTATATACTAACACCCACATGCTTGCAAACTTAGGGAGATCAGACATGCCACATGGGCAGTAATGGAGGAGGAACACATGGCAGTGGAATATTAGTCAAGCTTGTGGCTGTGAAATGGATTTCAAACAGTTGTTCAGTTTGTGAAAGGTGATGCTGAGGAGGCTATGGCGAGAGAACAAAGAGTAGTGAGAGGACTGGGACAGTGAAGAGTGGTATCCCAGCTTTGGCAGGATCTCTATTCATTGGTGCTTTGATGCGCACAATTCGCCTGCCTTTCTTCATTCTGTTGCATCTGGTATCACAGCTCTCATGACAGGTGTGCAATGTACACAGAGTACACATTATCACAAAAATGAAGACAATCCTCAGGAGCTAGTCAAAACCTCAGCAATTTCTTTTTAAAGAATAGTCGGTTCAGTGTCACGGTTGCATTACAATCGTTTTGATTGCTGCTCTATAGTAAGCTCCAAGTCCCATGTTTTTCCAGCAACGGAAACTAGGAAGTGAACACAAGTGTGATATGTCTGGTTCACCTCCCCTCTTTGGGATGATACCTGCAAAAATAGGTCAAACCAGAATGGCACTCAAAGTGAGAATACTGTCACAAAAACATTTGATATCGTCTTTTTTTTTTTCTTTCATAAAATTCCAAAATGGAAAGGTTTCAATGCTGGACACATCTTTTTGAAAGATGAGTAAATACAAGGTCTGTCAATAAAGTATAGGTCCTTTTATTTTTTTCAAAAACTATATGGATTTCATTCATATGTTTTTACGTCAGACATGCTTCAACACTCATGCGCATGCGTGAGTTTTTCCACGCCTGTCGGTGACGTCATTCGCCTGTGAGCACGCCTTGTGGGAGGAGTCGTCCAGCCCCTTGTCGGAATTCCTTTGTCTGAGAAGTTGCTGAGAGACTGGCGCTTTGTTTGATCAAAATTTTTTCTAAACCTGTGAGGCACATCGAAGTGGACACGGTTTGAAAAATTAAGCTGGTTTTCGGTGAAACTTTTAACGGCAGAAGAGAGATTTTGAGGTGATACTGTCGCTTTAAGGACTTCCCACGGAGCGGGACATCACGCAGCGCTCCCAGGCGCCGTCGTCAGCCTGTTTCAAGCTGAAAACCTCCACATTTCAGGCTCTATTGATCCAGGACGTCGTGAGAGAACAGAGAAGTTTCAGAAAATGGTTTCAGCATTTTATCCGGATATTCCACTGTTAAAGGAGATTTTTTTAATGAAAGACGTGCGGACGGAATACCCCATCCCCGTAGAGACGGTGTCTGCTCCCAGACCACCAACAACCAGTAAAATCTAAGCATAAAAATTCAAAAAGAAAAAATAATAGCACCTTCAACTGCACCACACACTAAAACAGTTAAATGTGGTCTATTAAACATTAGCTCTCTCTCTTCTAAGTCCCTTTTAGTAAATGATATAATAATTGATCAACATATTGATTTATTCTGCCTTACAGAAACCTGGTTACAGCAGGATGAATATATTAGTTTAAATAAGTCAACACCCCAGAGTCACACTAATTGCCAGAACGCTCGTAGCACGGGCCGAGGGGTAGGATTAGCAGCAATCTTGCACTCCAGCTTATTAATCAAAAACCCAGACAGAGCTTTAATTCATTTGAAAGCTTGACTCTTAGTCTTGTCCATCCAAATTGGAAGTCCCAAAAATCAGTTTTATTTGTTGTTATCTATCGTCCACCTGGTTGTTACTGTGAGTTTCTCTGTGAATTTTCGGATCCTTTGTTCTGACTTAGTGCTTAGCTCAGATAAGATAATTATAGTGGGCGATTTTAACATCCACACAGATGCTGAGAATGACAGCCTCAACACTGCATTTAATCTATTGTTAGACTCGATTGGCTTTGCTCAAAATGTAAATGAGTCCACCCACCACTTTAATCATACCTTAGATCTTGTTCTGACTTATGGTATGGAAACTGAAGACTTAACAGTATTCCCTGAAAACCCCCTTCTGTCTGATCATTTCTTAAAATTTACATTTACTTTAATGGACTACCCAGCAGTGGGGAATAAGTTTCATTAGAGTAGAAGTCTTTCAGAAAGCGCTGTAACTAGGTTTACGGATATGATTCCTTCTTTATGTTCTCCAAAGCCATATACCAACACAGTGCAGAGTAGCTACCCAAACTCTGTGAGTGAGACAGATTATCTCATCAATAGTTTTACATCCTCATTGAACACAACTTTGGATGCTGTAGCTCCTCTGAAAAAGAGAGCCTTAAATCAGAAGTGCCTGACTCCGTGGTATAACTCACAAACTCGCAGCTTAAAGCAGATAACCCGTAAGTTGGAGAGGAAATAAAATTTTAACTATTAGAGAAAAAATTATTCATAACCATCCCAAAGACGTATCGTTATCTTTGGCTGCTTTCAGTGATGCCGGTATTTGGTTAGACTCTTTCTCTCTGATTGTTCTGTCTGAGTTATTTTCATTAGTTACTTCCTCCAAACCATCAACATGTCTATTAGACCCCATTCCTACCAGGCTGCTCAAGGAAGCCCTACCATTAATTAATGCCTCAATCTTAAATATGATCAATCTATCTTTATTAGTTGGCTGTGTACCACAGGCTTTTAAGGTGGCAGTAATTAAACCATTACTTAAAAAG
Organism: Thalassophryne amazonica; assembly: GCF_902500255.1. Classification (NCBI taxonomy): domain Eukaryota; kingdom Metazoa; phylum Chordata; class Actinopteri; order Batrachoidiformes; family Batrachoididae; genus Thalassophryne; species Thalassophryne amazonica. The sequence goes on from NC_047104.1 coordinate 123,860,618, forward strand.
CCATCACTTGACCCACCTATCTTAGCTAATTATAGGCCAATTTCTAACCTTCCTTTTCTCTCAAAAATTCTTGAAAGGGTAGTTGTAAAACAGCTAACTGATCATCTGCAGAGGAATGGTCTATTTGAAGAGTTTCAGTCAGGTTTTAGAATTCATCATAGTACAGAAACAGCATTAGTGAAGGTTACAAATGATCTTATGGCCTCAGACAGTGGACCCATCTCTGTGCTTGTTCTGTTAGACCTCAGTGCTGCTTTTGATACTGTTGACCATAAAATTTTATTACAGAGATTAGATCATGCCATAGGAATTAAAGGCACTGCGCTGCGGTGGTTTGAATCATATTTATCTAATAGATTATAATTTGTTCATGTAAATGGGGAATCTTCTTCACAGACTAAGGTTAATTATGGAGTTCCACAAGGTTCTGTGCTAGGACCAATTTTATTTACTTTATACATGCTTCCCTTAGGCAGTATTATTAGACAGCATTGCTTAAATTTTCATTGTTACGCAGATGATACCCAGCTTTATCTATCCATGAAGCCAGAGGACACACACCAATTAGCTAAACTGCAGGATTGTCTTACAGACATAAAGACATGGATGACCTCTAATTTCCTGCTTTTAAACTCAGATAAAACTGAAGTTATTGTACTTGGCCCCACAAATCTTAGAAACATGGTGTCTAACCAGATCCTTACTCTGGATGGCATTATCCTGACGTCTAGTAATACTGTGAGAAATCTTGAAGTCATTTTTTATCAGGATATGTCATTCAATGCGCATATAAAACAAATATGTAGGACTGCTTTTTTGCATTTGCGCAATATCTCTAAAATTAGAAAGGTCTTGTCTCAGAGTGATGCTGAAAAACTAATTCATGCATTTATTTCCTCTAGGCTGGACTATTGTAATTCATTATTATCAGGTTGTCCTAAAGTTCCCTGAAAAGCCTTCAGTTAATTCAAAATGCTGCAGCTAGAGTACTGACAGGGACTAGAAGGAGAGAGCATATCTCACCCATATTGGCCTCTCTTCATTGGCTTCCTGTTAATTCTAGAATAGAATTTAAAATTCTTCTTCTTACTTATAAGGTTTTGAATAATCAGGTCCCATCTTATCTTAGGGACCTCATAGTACCATATCACCCAAATAGAGCACTTCACTCTCAGACTGTAGGCTTACTTGTAGTTCCTAGGGTTTGTAAGAGTAGAATGGGAGGCAGAGCCTTCAGCTTTCAGGCTCCTCTCATGTGGAACCAGCTCCCAATTCAGATCAGGGAGACAGACACCCTCTCTACTTTTAAGATTAGGCTTAAAACTTTCCTTTTTGCTAAAGCTTATAGTTAGGGCTGGATCAGGTGACCTTGAACCATCCCTTAGTTATGCTGCTATAGACTTAGACTGCTGGGGGGTTCCCATGATGCACTGAGTGTTTCTTTCTCTTTTTGCTCTGTATGCACCACTCTGCATTTAAGCATTAGTGATTGATCTCTGCTCCCCTCCACAGCATGTCTTTTTCCTGGTTCTCTCCCTCAGCCCCAACCAGTCCCAGCAGAAGACTGCCCCCCCCTGAGCCTGGTTCTGCTGGAGGTTTCTTCCTGTTAAAAAGGAGTTTTCCCCTTCCCACTGTCGCCAAGTGCTTGCTCACAGGGGGTCGTTTTGACAGTTGGGGTTTTTCTGTAATTATTGTATGGCTTTGCCTTACAATATAAAGCGCCTTGGGGCAACTGTTTGTTGTGATTTGGCGCTATATAAATAAAATTGATTTGATTTGTTGATGTCTACAATCAATTCAGGCCAAAGCTAATGAATCCAGCCACTTCACTCAACAGGATGTTGCACTTGTCATCAGGACAATGACCTGATTGTAGCTGTGTGCAGCAGTGGAGCCTTGACCAAGACATGAAATAGGGTCAATTGGGCTGGGATGGAAAAAAAATGAAGGAAAGGAAAAGGTAAGTCTGAATGGGGCAAGTGCAAGCCCACTACTGCATTCGCTTGAATACTTAGAAGGCAAGTGCCACAATAAGGCTAGTCAGCCCCCTGTCTCTCCACTGAATACCACCCCCAACCCCCCGACCTTGCACTTTGAAGAGCAGACAGTCACACTCTGGCTAAGAATAGATATGCAAAAATCTTTAATACTACAAAATTCATTGTTGTTTTTCAATACTTTTCAACACTTTTATAAATCATCAAACTGGCACTACTAGGTCATACAATAGCATACTTCCATACCATAAAGGTGTCAAAGCAGCACATTGGTGACCCATAAGGGGAGTAAGCTAGTACAACACCTGGCAATAATTACGGAATCACCGGCCTCGGAGGATGTTCATTTAGTTGTTTAATTTTGTAGAAAAAAAGCAGATCACAGACATGACACAAAACTAAAGTCATTTCAAATGGCAACTTTCTAGCTTTAAGAAATACTGTAAGAAATCAGGAAAAAAAAAAAATAGTGGCAGTCAGTAACGGTTACTTTTTTAGACCAAGCAGAGGGAAAAAATATGGACTCACTCAATTCTGAGGAATAAATTATTGAATCACCCTGTAAATTTTCATCCCCAAAACTAACACCTGCATCAAATCAGATCTGCTCGTTAGTCTGCATCTAAAAAGGAGTGATCACACCTTGGAGAGCTGTTGCACCAAGTGGACTGACATGAATCATGGCTCCAACATGAAAGATGTCAATTGAAACAAAGGAGAGGATTATCAAACTCTTAAAAGAGGGTAAATCATCACGCAATGTTGCAAAAGAAGTTGGTTGCTCACAGTCAGCTGTGTCTAAACTCTGGACCAAATACAAACAACATGGGAAGGGTGTTAAAGGAAAACATACTGGTAGACCAAGGAAGACATCAAAGCGTCAAGACAGAAAACTTAAAGCAATGTGTCTCAAAAATCGACAATGCACAACAAAACAAATGAGGAACGAATGGGAGGAAACTGGAGTCAACGTCTGTGACTGAACTGTAAGAAACCGCCTAAAGGAAATGGGATTTACATACAGAAAAGCTAAATGAAAGCCATCATTAACACCTAAACAGAAAAAAACAAGGTTACAATGGGCTAAGGAAAAGCAATCGTGGACTGTGGATGACTGGATGAAAGTTATATTCAGTGATGAATCTCGAATCTGCATTGGGCAAGGTGATGATGCTGGAACTTTTGTTTGGTGCCGTTCCAATGAGATTTATAAAATGACTGCCTGAACAGAACATGTAAATTTCCACAGTCATTGATGATATGGGGCTGCATGTCAGGTAAAGGCACTGGGGAGATGGCTGTCATTACATCATCAATAAATGCACACGTTTACGTTGATATTTTGGACACTTTTCTTATCCCATCAATTGAAAGGATGTTTGGGGATGATGAAATCATTTTTCAAGATGATAATGCATCTTGCCATAGAGCAAAAACTGTGAAAACATTCCTTGCAAAAAGACACATAGGGTCAACGTCATGGTCTGCAAATAGTCCGGATCTTAATCCAATTGAAAATCTTTGGTGGAAGTTGAAGAAAATGGTCCATGACAAGGCTCCAACCTACAAAGCTGATCTGGCAACAGCAATCAGAGAAAGTTGGAGCCAGATTGATGAAGAGTACTGTTTGTCACTCATTAAGTCCATGCCTCAGAGACTGCAAGCTGTTATAAAAGCCAGAGGTGGTGCAACAAAATACTAGTGATGTGTTGGAGAGTTCTTTTGTTTTTCATGATTCCATCATTTTTTTCCTCAGAATTGAGTGATTCCATATTTTTTTCCATCTGCTTGGTCTAAAAAAGTAACCGTTACTGACTGCCACAATTTTTTTTCCTGATTTCTTATAGTGTTTGTTAAAGCCAGAAAGTTGCCATTTGAAATGACTTTAGTTTTGTGTCATGTCTGTGATCTGCTTTTTTTCTACAAAATTAAACAACTGAATGAACATCCTCCGAGGCCGGTAATTCCATAATTTTTGCCAGGGGTTGTATAGAAAATGAGTCAAGTCAAATTCTGGCACCAAACTGTGATGACTGAAAAATATTTAGTCCTTATGAAGGGGAACCATCTGTTCAATGGTAGATAAACATGAGGATACACCTTCTCTGGCTTTGTGGGTTGTGACAGGTGTAACTAGTTTCAAATGCAGTTACCATGTGCATACTTATATGGGGATAGTTCAGTACGTTTATACTATGTCTTGTGATCAAGTTTCATCTACTTTTATTCACTGTGGGCAACAAGTACCAACTGCCTTGGCTATAATTTTCATAGGGGCATAATATCTGCATATTCAGAAATTCATATTGCATTCATAAGACTCAGAATTGGCTTCACATTTTGGATGAGTTCGCAGATGACTGGTTGGACACAAAGGAAAAGATCAGAAAAATCTGTGACCCACTATTTAGGCCACTTTTGCTGACGAAGGTTATGTTTAAACAACCAGCTCAATGCGGATTTACTGCATATCAAGTTTCAAACCAAAGGTCACAGACTGACTGTACACATGATACATAGCAAGTGATCAGATGTAATGTGTGTCTGTCTGACAATCCACATTCAACTTTTCTCCACATCGGTTGGTAGGGTTATGCAGTTATACACATGTAAACAGTCATATTACTGCTTCACTCCGCAGTTCACACACCGCAAAGTAAACTTACAAGGAACTCCAACTGATCTGCAATATAATCTCAGTTGATGGTGAGGTTATAAGTATTTTTGTATCTACGCGAGTGCTGATGGCTGCACGTGTGTGCGTGTTACCTCACACGGTTGACGGACTTGACAGTAGGCTTCTGAAACTAGCAGCTGATTGGATTGCTCCTGCTTTAACCCATATAATAAACCTGTTTTACTTGAAACATATGTCAGCAAGCGTGGAAACAGGCAAAAATGATCCCACTACTGAAAAATAAGAAACTTCCGTTATCGACTTTAAATAGTCAAGTATTCTACCTGTGTTAGGAAAAATGATCAAGTCTATTGTATATGAGCAAATTAGTAACTATTTTTCCTCGAATAACTTAATCTTGGATTTCCAACATGCATACAGAAAGAGTCACTCCACTGCCACGGCGCTGACTCATATGTACTCATATGCTCAGAGAGGTTGAAAAGAAGAATATAGTTGGCACTGTGTTTTTTGACTTCTCTGTTGCTTTTGATATCATTGATCGTGATTTGTTATTGGAAAAACTCGCTGGTTACAGTTTTGAACTATCAGCTTCTACCTGGTTTTATAGTTACCTATCTAACAGAACACAGACAGTGCATTTTAATGGCAGCTTCTCTAGCACCAGGAGCGCAGTATGTGGTGTACCACAAGGGAGCTGTCTCGGTCAATTATTTACTATTTTCACAAATCATTTACCATATATTTTTGATAAAGCTAGTATAGTGATGTATGTGGATAATTCTACCATTTATGCATCAGCACGCTCACATAATTATTTCGAAACCATTTTAAATATGGAAGAGCACAAGGTAGTTGACTGAGTAACATCTAATAAGCTCGTTTTAAATACAGTAAAGACTAATTGTATGATTATTGGCTCCAGTTACATTATTATAAAAAACTCTGTATTAAACATCAAAATTAATAATGATAAATCAAGTACATGACATTAAGCTGCTGGGTGTAATGCTAAGACACAAAAAACAAATATTTTTTTCAAAAATGGGCAAAGGTATATCAATTATGAGAAGGCATGCAAGGTTTTAAAATTGTACTACACTGGATCATGCAATTAAAGCATTACTATTACTGTAGTATACCTAGACTATTGCCCAGTAGTTTGGTCAAATGCCACTGGAGAAATGATAAATAAATGACAGATTATTCAAAATAGGGCTACTGGTATAGCACTTAAGTGCAGTTATAGGACAATTATCATCACAATGCACAAAATTTAAATTGGCTGTTAGTGAAAGACTTTGTATTCACTTACCATTTTTACCAAAAAGATTATTGTCACTAAGTTACCTTATATTTTGTTTAGGATTTTTTTCTTTCAGTTCAGAAAATCAGATACAGAACCAGACATGCTGTGGAGGGAAACTTTACACCACCTGTTTCTAGAACGACTGCCATTAAGAACACTATCATATTCAGGGGTATGAAGGAATGGAATTTATTGCTGGACTACATTAAACTCACTTCTAATGAATGTCTTTTCAAAAGTTTCTGAAACTGTATCTGTTGGTATAACGAGCAATCCAGGTCAAGCCTTTACACATATATAGACAGTTTTTTATGCCTATGTGTAATGATTAATTTGATTAGATTTTTTTTTCTTGATTTTTACTTTCATTTTTTTTCTTATATATATTTTTGAATGTACTTTTGATTATTGTGTTTGTAAATTTGGGTGGGCCCCAGGAAGGAGGAAAGCCAATAGACACCCAGACATCCCAGAAGAAGTTACAGGCTTCTGTGGCTGTGACTGGAGAAATTGTGCACACTGCATGTTTTGCATTTTGTATCCCCAGTTATACAGCTTCATGATGAAGTGGCACAGAGGAGGGTTTTCTTTCACCAATATATTAAATCTAGGCTTGCATCTCAGATGTATCTTCTGGCAAATTGTAGCTGAACTTTCAGGTCTTCTTTTTAGTGAAACCTCCCAAAACTGAATCCACCTCCGTAGGTCGCCTAAATCGGATTTGGAAAGAATCATGTTTAGGGCTGGAACTGCAGCAGTAATTGCCAAGTGGCTAGTGTGTTTGGTTTCAGTGTGGAAGGTTCCCAGTTCAAACCCCACCCCTGCTACATTTCTCTGTGTAATGTGGAGTTGCGTCAGGAAGGGCAGTCGGCGTAAAACCTTTGCCAATTCAACATGCAAATCGACATTAGATCTGCTGTGGCGACCCCAAACTTAAACAAGGGAATAGCCTAGGGACTTACGTTTAGTGCGTTTAGGGCTGCAACTATCCAATATTTATTGAATTGAGTATTCTTGCAATTATTTAATTGATTGAGAAATCAGATAAAAAGTACTTTTGCGTTTTTTAAACATCACTAGTCCAGGGCTCTCCCTAAGCAAGAGTACAACGTCGCTGCATCAACACACTGCCTGTTGGTCAGCATAATCCTCAGTCAGTCAGGCTGCAAGTGAACGTGAACACAGCTAGTGACAGGTTTTTGGTCTTTTGGGTTAGTTTTGGTTTCTGTCTGTCTCTTGTTCTGTCTATTTGGTTGGTAGTCCTCTGTCCTGCTTTCCTCTTGTCTCCTCTCTGGGCTTTTGGTGGTGGGTGTTTCTCTCTGTCTGGCCACACCCCAGTTCTGGGAGCTTCTCCACACACCTGTTCTTGATTTGCAGTTAATCACCTGGGTGCTTTATAAGTCTCACAGTTTGCCTTTGTCCTTTGCCAGATCGATGTGCCTAGTGCCTCTTTCCAGCATTGTTCGTAAATTTTTGCCTTGCTCTGATTGCCTCTGTGTTTTTTGACTACCTGCTTATGTACCTCGACCACGCCTTTAGCCTGATGCTCTTGATCCTGTTGCTCTCTGTGGACTGCTATTCCATGTACCGACCTCAGCCTGAATATCAAGTAAATGAGTTTATGCCACAAAGCTGTGTTTTTGCGTCCTGCATTTGTGTCCTGCCTATCCTGTCAATGAATCCTGACAGCTAGTGGTGGACAGTTCCGTTAACTGCTAATTAGCGCAGCTAACATCTTTGTTAGTGGATTAGCTTTTCAGCTAACTCTGAAAACTATCAGCGGACCAATTAGCTTCCGCTAAATTTAGTTCGGATAACTTTCAGTCCACTAACTTTTTTTTTTTTTGCTGGCACAGAGATAAAGCTGAACGGTCAGAAACATCTGTAAAACCTAAATTCCTACATGTTAGTTTCTGACGTGTGCTTTGCAATAAACAGATTGCTGTGAGAAGCTCTGTCCTCCCACCGTAAAAGCGGGCAGACAGGTTGCTATTGCAAGGAAGAAAAAAAAGTCATTTACTTTCAACATGCCGATACTCAGAGTAGCCAGGAGTCATGAACCGCAAAGCACCTTTTATTCATGGTTTCATTTAAACCAACTAATTCCAGACAGTTTAAGGAAAATAATGGGGAGAGGAAGTGATGAGAGCAGGTTACCGTATTTACCGGACTATAAGTCGCACTTTTTTACATGTTTTGGCCGGGGGTGCGACCTATACTCCGGTGCGACTTATAAATGAAAAATATACCGGTAGGATCTCAATTAATTTACTGTAACAAAACAATTTTACGTGACAGAGTCGATCTATGTTTTAAAATTAACCCTAACCCACCGGAAAAGGAAATGCAATGCATCATGGGCACTGTAGTATGACGGCCATCCTATAGTTCACGCTGGTCGCGATAACCAATCAGAGAACAGAACTTTGGATGCGTATTCCTCACCTCACCCACAGCGTGTGAAGCTGACGAACTCGGTGCTTGCTGTTATTCCGGCTTGGCGAACAGAACAGCTTCAACCCTTGGATATCAATGTGAGCAGAGTGTTTAAGTTGACGCTGAGAGCTGCGTGGGAGCATTGGGTGAGCGACGGCGGAGGATTAGCGTGTGCACTTGGAAGGAGCTGGCGTCGATGATTGTGAAAAGCGTTTGAAGCAGACGAACATGGTGTTTATTCCGGGATGGCTAACAAGACAGCTTCAACCCTTGGATATCAGTGTGAGCAGAGTTGATGCTGAGAGCTGCATGGGAGCACTGAGCGACGGCGGAGGATTAGCATCTCCACTTGGAAGGAGCTGGATCGACACCGCTGGGAGGTCATGAGCTGCGCAGGTAGGCGGTGCATGGTTCGGCTCGCAATGTGGTCCGCAAAATACAAACATATCCGTAGGTAAAATGCAGCTCACGAGAGGGCACTCGAGGCTTGTGTGACTGTTCCTGCGACTTCTGACTACCATAGAAAAATAAAAATTTTAACGTTACTGATAACATAAGACAACGGAGAAGGCCCGAAAAAAATGCCACCAAAAGAAAATCATACTCTGCAGATTACAAGTTGCGACTGGTGAAATATGCATCCGAAAACGGTAGCCGTCACAATATTATCATCTGAACTTTTCATGTTAACATACCTGTATGTCCATGGGACTTATAGTCCAGTGGACCTTATTTATGGTTTATTTTTCTTTATAATGGATAAAGTGGCTGGTGCGACTTATTTATGGTTTGTTTTTCTTTATAATGGATAAAGTGGCTGGTGCGACTTATACTCCGGTGCGACTTATAGTCCGGAAAATACGGTATTTGAATTTTCCCATAATGCTTTTCAGCATGTCTGTTTAACGTCAAACCTTCGAAATTTGTGCACTACTTTAAAACTAAAACATATAGCTGATATTTTCACTTTGTAAAAATGACAGAGGTGACGTTAATTTTGATAACTTGTCCGGAATTTGTTTAAAATTTGAACCATAAGTCAAAACTCCCTTGCTGTGCATCTCTCTTGTGACACGTCTGCAAGACTCTAATGGCTGTGAAAATAACTGATGATTTTTTTTTTTTGCTCCCCTTCCTTTCTTTGGTCACCAGGTTTCTATTGCTGAGAGAAGGCTGATCTTAGAAGCGCTGGCTCGCTGTTGTTTGAGATTGCCTTTGAATTTATTCAGTAGTATCAGTAGCTGCCAGTGTACTGGAGTCAATACTAAAAGTTATCAGTTTAGCTTTTAGCTGTAAGTTCTGCTAAATTGTTTAGTAGTTTATCAGTTTAGCTTTATAAAAGCTAACTTTTCAGTTAGCGGATTAACTGTTATCAAAGATATCTTTTTGGTTCGCTGTGCCCACCACTGCACACAGCCTGTGGAAAACTGGGCTCTGGAGTGTAGCTTTTCCACAAAAGCCACATTGATGAATCCCTGTGGATGAAAACGGACCAAATCTGAATAAAGGCATTTCTGAATATTTAAACTTGGCAAATAATTTGCCTCGAACATTTGTTGTAATTGAATTATTAGAGTATTCATTTCAGCCCTAATCATATTACATGTGGCTTTTTGCTGTTTAGATTAAAAAACAAAATCTCAATAATATTTGGATTTGGGCTGCCAATGTGAACAAGGCTAAAGCTTACAAGTACTTTTGTATTTCAAACAATGTGTCCTTAAGATTTTCTTTTTGCTAGAATTTCATTGAATACACAACCAACTATTTTACAACAAACACTAATGTCATTCATGAACAGCCAGCCATTCAATATCCTGGACAATATACAGACTTAAAAACCATGTATGGATCTCACGTCAAGAAAATTCTTTCAGTATATGTTTAACAAAAAGTCTCTGGGCAACTACACTATGCAGAATTTCATGCTCTGGTCATGTTATTAACTATGATGATAGTAACTGCAAAATCACAGGCTGACTTGCTATTAAAAACGAGTATTGCTGATGGCCCTTCTATGTGCTGAAAGGATCTTAATGGCTTTGTCTGTAGCTGTTGCTCTATTTGACATCTTAATAGTTCATTGCTTGTAGTCATGTAGGGAACGTTAAAATAAGCTCTGATGTGTAATTTGTCGCTCCACAAATATGCCTGCTCCCAGCCTACCCTGGGAGATAATGCAACAAATTTGTCAAACAAATGGCAGGCATGGGTACAGCAGGAGGAACAAAAACACCTATTCAATTTGAATTTCAATCTCCATAGGACTGTATGTAAACGAAAGCAAGCAGATGCTCTCTGTCTCTCAGATGACTGGAATATGCCGTGTGGATGACGAAACCAGACTGCACATTACTGTGGGGGTAGAAACCAATTCTGTACCAGGAAAAGTCAGAAGAAAATGAGGAAAAAAAACCCTCTAAGCTATGATCTGGGAATGCATAAGGAGACAAAGCTTAAACTAGACTAAAGGCAGATTTCTGTCACAGGTAAAGAAGGCAAAATCCATTTTGATCACTGGCTTCAAAAAACCCTTCCCTTTTCTCATTGCTCTGCCCTTCAGCATAATGTGGATATGTAGTCTCTCTGGGGCTTTTTAGGGAATTGATGGATAATCAGATGATAACAGAAAATCTCCACTGAGGACAATCCTGGCTGACAAACAAAGGGAAAGCTCTTTACTTAATAAATGGGCTGAGAGAGAGAGAGAGACTGTAAATCCTGTCCTGCATTGGAAGCAGAGCCATACATACACCAACCTAAAACATGTTCTTTTGGTGACATCAGTGAGTAATTCAACACATCTAAATAAATTTCAAGCTCGAGACATATTTGCATAAGCCTTTCTGACAAATTCTGGCTGACACTTATACTCGTGATTTTCTCATTTCCAAACTACTTTACTGCTACTTAAGTGGAAAAGTTTGCAAACCTAACAAAGACAAGCACAGAGAGAAACTCCAGCCCAAACTGTAATTCAGAATAACCCACAAACCCAACATCCAAGATGATAAAATCAAATCAAAACACACACACACACATACATATATATATATATATATACGAGGTCTATTAGAAAAGTATCCGACCTTATTATTTTTTTCAAAAACCATATGGATTTGAATCACGTGTGATTACATCAGACATGCTTGAACCCTCGTGGGCATGCGAGAGTTTTTTCACGCCTGTCGGTTACGTCATTCGCCTGTGGGCAGTCTTTGAGTGAGGAGTCGTCCACCCGCTCGTCGATTTTTTTCATTGTTTAGGAATGGCTCAGAGACTGTTGCTTTGTTTGATAAAATTTTTTTCAAAACTGTAAGGCACAACTGAGTGGACACCATTCAATAAATTCAGCTGGTTTTCGGTAAAAATTTTAACGGCTGATGAGAGATTTTGGTCTGGTAGTGTCCCTTTAAGGACGGTCCACGGCGCCTGACGGCGATCTGCGCTTCGAGGCGGCAGCGTCTCGCCGTTTCAAGGTGAAAACTTCCACATTTCAGGCTCTGTTGACGCAGTAAGTCGTCAGAGAACAGAGAACTTTCAGAAGAAGTCGGCATGAGGAGTTTATTCGGACATTCCATTGTTAACGGTCATTTTGTAATGAAAGAACGTGCGGGCAGAGTCGCATGTCGGGCTGGACCCGACCGCGGGGGGTCGCGGCAGGAAAAAAAAACACCTCCGTTGGAAATCTTAACGGGCAAGTTGGAACATGCCCAAGCTGTTAAACAATTTCTCAGTTACTCACTTGTTGAAAGCCATTAAAAGCCGCCTGAATTCTACAAATGGTTTTCAACACGGAGGTGTTCTTCCTGTCGCGGCGCACACAGATTTGCCGAGTCATCACGGAAACGACTCGGCGAATTTGCGCGTACGTCTTTCATTAAAAAAATGTCCTTAAACAGTGGAATGTCCGCATAAATTCCTCATGCCGGCCTCTTCTGAATCTTCTCTGTTCTCTCACGATGTCCTGGGTGAATTAAGCCTTAAATTAGGATGTTGTCAGCTCGAAACAGGCCGACGACAGCGCCTGGAAGCGCTGCAGGACGTCCCGCTCCGTGGGAAGTCCTGACACCGACAGAAACACCCCATAATCTCTCATCAGCCGTTAAACTTTTCACAGAAAACCAGCTTAATTTCTCGAATAGTGTCCACTCGGATATTCCTCACAGGTCCAGAAAAATTTTTGATAAAGCAACGCGCGCCGTCTCGAGCAGCGTGTGAAACAAAGGAATTCAGCCGAGAGGGCAGGACCACATCTCACTCAAGGCCTGCCCACAGGGAAATGACGTCACCGACACGCGTGAAAAAACTCACGCATGCGCACGAGGGTTCAAGCATGATTGGTGCAATCGCATGTCATTCAAATCCATATAGTTAAAAAAAAAATAAAAGGGTCGGTTTATTATCTAAGAGACCTCGTATGTGTGTGTGTATGTGTGTGTGTGTGTGTGTGTGTATGCACATACATACAGACACACATTAGTGCCAAATAAACACTCACGTTTCAGGGACTTCATATTTTATTGCTATTCAACACTGTGGGTGTGTCTTAACTTTGTAGAAACAGGAATTTCTAAGGACTTCGATGCTTAGAAATTCTTCACTGCTTGATGAAAGTAAACGTCTTTCGCTTCTCCATTTTCTTTCCACTCAGTGTCGCCACAGCATTAAATGGACCTAGCCAATCAGGCTACTGATAGCTGCTAAAAGTGCTAGCGGTGTTAGCTTACAACATTAAATACGAGAATTTCACTCAGCATGAATATTGAAGCAGAGACGGCTTACACTAAACAAAAATATAGATGCAACACTTTTGTTTTTGCTCCCATTTTTCATGAGCTGAACTCAAAGATAAAAAACTTTCTATATACACAAACAGCCTATTTCTGTCAAATATTGTTCACAAATCTGTCTAAATCTGTGTTAGTGAGCACTTCTCCTTTGCCGAGATAATCCATCTAACCTCAAAGATGTGGCATATCAAGATGTTGATTAGACAGCATGATTATTGCACAGGTGTGCCTTACGATAGCCACAATAAAAGGCCACTCTGAAATGTGAAGTTTTATCACAGTACAATGATACAAATGTCACAAGATTTGAGGGAGATTGCAATTAGCATGCCAGCTATGTTCACCGGAGCTGTTGCCCGTGAATGGAATGTTCATTAATCTACTATAAGCCGTCTCCAAAGGCATTTCACAGAATTTGGCAGTACATCCAACCGGCCTCACAACGGCAGACCAGGTGTAACCAACCACACCAGCCCAGGACCTCCACATCCAGCATTTACACCTCCAAGATATGCAGTATACATAAGTTTACAGTTTTGACAAATAATGCACACAAATTCCAATGTATGTCACATTTACTCAGTATACCAATGGATTCATCAAGCGCTCTGCACATAGTAAGCACTGTGATATTTTCACCCAACTTCTGCTATGGGCATTTTTTGTTGTCATTAATGTCATATCCAATGTTTCTGGATTTCTTTGTTACTAATTCAACTGAAAAAAAAAGTAGTAACATGCTGTTGCAGTATAAAGTATATACCCTTAATGGTATGAGTCAACTGTATTTTATACCTGAGTAATATATACATACAAGGGAAGAAAATTCAGAAATTGGCAACAAAAAACCTCTACCTTCCTTCCTGCTATATAAGATGCTAAAAAGTTTAATTTTTATTTCACAGAGACCAAGAGGAGAAATGTAAACAGGTTTGTTACATATGGTGTGCACAGCTCAAAGATTTTCTATTTACAATGATGCAAAACATCAAAAATGAGAAAATCCATGCAGTAGAGAAGGCAGAAACAGTGAAGGACTGGCATTTTCACTTGAAAAATCACCTCACAATGAAATGCCATTACAACAGTTAGCAATTTTTTTTGACAGACTAATCAATTAATCGACCAGTTGTTTCAGCCCAACAAACTGCAAATTAACAAATTAAATTAATTACCAGTTTAATCTATCAAGTAAACAATCATTAATAACAGTGCTAACTGTACATGACGCTGTATTTGTGTGATTTCAGCCGCGTGAATCGTTAAATGTTAAAAGGTTGAACATTGTGACAAATGAGACACGGCCAGACCAGAGTACAAAGGCACTGGGAAGGTGTGAAAAATGATTCAACTTCGTCAGGCCTTGTTTTTGACTATGGCTAGAAGAGTGGTTTTGTCTTCGAGCATGGTGTTTTCCTGCACATGCCACAGTCTGCAGGGCTGCTTCACTGTCTGGCAGTGTCATGTTTGCTGCAAACGCTGGTACAACTGTGGCACTGCCAAGCTTAACTGCCTTGCCAGCCTTGGCATTAAAATGGGTCTGGAGGCTACACTGTTGAACAAGTCCCTGGCATCAGCAAGGCTTCAAAGGAGTTAACAAAAAATAAAATAAAATCTGGCAATTGGCACAAAATGCTCTGGCATGAGATAGATAATGCCTTCTTCACAGCAATGTCAAAATCTGCTCACAGTTACCTTATCACTTAAGACCAAGAGTTATGGTCACAGATAACATGCTGATGCCCATAAAACTGCAAGAATGACAACTTAGTATTGGAACCCACTTACCTTTTTAAATTGTCTGAATTTCAGCCTAAAATGATGCAACTTTCCCAGGGTTATGAACCTAAACTCAAAGTGTGGGCACATTGTCTGATATGATTTGGCACTACACAAATCCACTTTTCAATTGACTGGTGGTGTACAGAATGTCTCCACAAAATGTGGCTTATTTTGACCAAGAGCACAGATTTCCCTACCTTTATAGCACAGTAAAATATTTCAAAAGCACACAATTACAGACAAAATTCAGGGAGAATCTGAATTTCTCAGTGACCCAGTGAAGTAACGAGAGCAAAATCTTTCTATTCATCAAAGTCTGCTTTCATTATTGGCGACACAAAACCAAACTCCTCCAGCAATGATACACACAGATGGATTTCTGACAGCAACAGCTTATGAATAAAACCACAAATAAACCTGGACTACAATTCTACTAAAGAAAATCTTGTCATTTCTAGACACAACAGCAATAATTTAACTGCCACTACATGACTGATGGAGTATCTCTTGGCATCTGCTTAGAATGGCTTTCATCTTTTTAATTGACACTATTCAGTGGTGCAAATAGGATAAATCGTACTGATGGCTATATTGTCTTACTTTTACAAGCACACAGGTCTACAAAGTGGCATTAAAATGTTTCTTTACGCCTGACAATTAAACTGTGTGGGTCAAACCTACCCGTAAATGATGGTTGCCATCCAGGACAGTTCCATGATGTTGTGGATGCAGCACAACACAAGTGCATCCTTCCAGACTTTACTTAAATGGGCAATAACCATAGACTGTATATAAAGTAAGTTCTTTCACCATCTCTCTTTTTTTGATTGGGGTCACCACAACGGATCACACATGGATGAAAGTCAATGGCTTTATCGATGCAAATTCACATTACATGGAGAGCAGGCAGGGGTGGTCTTGAACCAGGAACCTTCTGTTTTGGAGAAAGCGCACAAACCACTTGGCCACCATGCTGCCCTACCATTGACAAACCATATACGTTGTGTTTCAGTTCTTCTGAAGAGCAGTTTAGAAGTTTAAATGGGATGGCAGCAAATGTGACCATCGCTACAGTACCTAACTCCATCTAACTTTCACCAAACACAAAAATGGATAAAAAGAGTGTGGTCAAAATCAGCATGACCCTGGAAGGACAAATGACCACCCGATCCCCAATCCTACAGCTCTCAAACAAGCCAAACTGAAGCTAACAGGTTAACTTTGGCTTGGCTGTTTGATTAATACATACTTTGTGTGGACTGGATGGTGGCTTTCATCATGGGCAGCTTAGGTGCAGGTATTATAACGCACGACTGGTACGTTGCCTTGGTAATCATCGACTATAAAGCGTCACAAAGCCACTTACTAATTAGTGCTAACAAGATGTCAATATATACAATAAAAAATAAAACTTCATGCAAAGGAAACACTGGAGCACCAGTTTCTTTTATGGTCCATTAGCACAATTAACTGCACAGCAAGCTGTGTTATTTAAGATACTTATAATAAAATGCTGAAAAAGGACAAACTAGACCAGACCGGGTTGAGTCCACAGCTAACAACAGCCTTTGCTAGCGGGGTCCTGATTCCATCACAGCTGTCACACAATGTGACCACACCTAATTGCTCTCCAATCCACCAAACTAACCACATTATAAAATATGCAGATGATATCACAGTGGTTGGACTCATCTGTGATTGCTACGAGACAGCGTACAGGGCTGATGTGGAGGAACTGCTGCTCTGGTGCTCAGAGAAAAACCTGACCCTGCACATTCATAAGACAAAAGAAATAATCATGGACTTCAGGAAGAACCCACAAGACCACCCCCTTCTCATAAATAGAGAACAGGTGGAAACTGTCACTACCTTCAGGTTTCTGGGCACATACATCTCTGCAGACCACAGCTGGACCTCCAACATCACGGCTCTGGTTAAGAAGGCTCAGCAGTGGCTACACGTCCTGTGTGTCCTCAGGAAGAACAACATGGACACGAAGCTGCTGCTGACCTATCACTTCTCAGTGGAAAACATACTGACATACTATCTGTGTGTGTGGTATGCAGGACAGAAAGGCAGTGCAGAGGGTCACAAACACTGCCCAAAAGATCATCAGCTGCCCTCTGCCAAGCCTTGATAACACTGCCACATCCTGCTGCCTTATGAGAATCAAGGCCATCACAGGAGGCCCCTCACAAACTGCCTACCTCCTGTTTGAGCTGTTGCTCTTTTGGAGACGCTACAGTCCCACAGCAGCAGGCTATCAAACAGCTTCTTGCCCTGGGCCTTAAGTACCACACACACACACACACACACACCATACCTCCTCCTGCCTTTACCACATTAACAGAACCGACTTCTGTGTCCCAGTGTTCACAAGCACTGATCTAAATGTGCCCACAGTGTCTTGTTTTTATTTTGTGGCATACAGTATCTCTTCTGGAGCACCCCCAATTTTGTTGTCCCCCGTGCATTAACAATAAAGACCATTCCATTATTAGGTATGGAGAGATTACATTTCCCAGCTAGCTGGGGAATGCTTTGGGATCCTGCAGGAACAGAGGGAGGATCTGGCCAAGGACAGAGAAGTGTAGGAAGAGCTAGCCAGTCTACTGCCACCATGACTCGGATAAGTGGCAGAAAATGAATGAAGATCTCTTTAAAACATATGTTGACAGACCAGATCACTGAGTGTGCCTAACAAACCAAAGCAAGTATCCAGACTTCAGCTTCTGTTACATATATCCAAAAAGTCTAAAACAAGCCTTTTCAAGCATAAATTTTTTGAATACAGAGAAGGATTTACAAGGACAAATCATTTGTCAATTACGGGATTTTGCGAAGGTTAAACATGAAGCACCAGCTTTATCAAATCAAATCAATTTTATTTATATAGCACCAAATCACAACAACAGTTGCCACAAGGCACTTTATATAGCAGTCTTCTGCTGGGACTGGTTGGGGCTGAGGGGAGAGAATCAGGAAAAAGACATGCTGTGGAAGACAGCAGAGATCAATCACTAATGATTAAATGCAGAGTGGTGCATACAGAGCAAAAAGAGAAAGAAACACTCAGTGCATCATGGGAACCCCCCAGCAGTCTAAGTCTATAGCAGCATAACTAAGGGATGGTTCAGGGTCACCTGATCCAGCCCTAACTATAAGCTTTAGCAAAAAGGAAAGTTTTAAGCCTAATCTTAAAAGTAGAGAGGGTGTTTTTCTCCCTGATCCAAATTGGGAGCTGGTTCCACAGGAGAGGAGCCTGAAAGCTGAAGGCTCTGCCTCCCATTCTACTCTTAAAAACCGCAGGAACTACAAGTAAGCCTGCAGTCTGAGAACGAAGCGCTCTATTGGGGTGATATAGTACTAAGAGGTCCCTAAGATAAGATGGGACCTGATTATTCAAGACCTTATAAGTAAGAAGAAGAATTTTAAATTCTATTCTGGAATTAACAGGGAGCCAATGAAGAGAGGCCAATATGGGTGAAATATGCTCTCTCCTTCCAGTCCCCATCAGTACTCTAGCTGCAGAATTTTGAATTAACTGAAGGCTTTTCAGGGAACGTTTAGGACAACCTGATAATAATGAATTACAATAGTCCAGCCTAGAGGAAATAAATGCATGAATTATTTTTTCAGCATCACTCTGAGACAAGACCTTTTTAATTTTAGAGATATTGCGCAAATGTAAAAAAGCAGTCCTACATATTTGCTTAATATGCGCATTGAAGGACATATCCTGATCAAAAATGACTCCAAGATTTCTCACAGTATTACTAGAGGTCCGGGTAATGCCATCCAGCGTAAGGATCTGGTTAGACACCATGTTTCTAAGATTTGTGGGGCCAAGTACAATAACTTCAGTTTTATCTGAATTTAAAAGCAGGAAATTAGAGGTCATCCATGTCTTCATGTCTGTCTTTAGCTAATTGGTGTGTGTCCTCTGGCTTCATGGATAGATAAAGCAGGGTATCAACTGCGTAACAATGAAAATTTAAGCAATGCTTTCTAATAATACTACATAAGGGAAGCATGTATAAAGTGAATAAAATTGGTCCTAGCACAGAACCTTGTGGAACTCCATAATTAACCTTAGTCTGTGAAGAAGACTCCCCATTTACATGAACAAATTGTAATCTATTATATAAATATGATTCAAACCACCGCAGCGCAGTGCCTTTAATACCTATGGCATGCTCTAATCTCTAATAAAACTTTATGGTCAACAGTATCAAAAGCAGCACTGAGGTCTAACAGGACAAGCACAGAGATGAGTCCAATGTCTGAGGCCATAAGAAGATCATTTGTAACCTTCACTAATGCTGTTTCTGTACTATGATGAATTCTGAAACCTGACTGAAACTCTTCAAATAAACCATTCCTCTGCAGATGATCAGTTAGCTGTTTTACAACTACCATTTCAAGAATTTTTGAGAGAAAAGGAAGGTTGGAGATTGGCCTATAATTAGCTAAGATAGCTGGGTCAAGTGATGGCTTTTTAAGTAATGGTTTAATTACTGCCACCTTAAAAGCCTGTGGTACATAGCCAACTAATAAAGATAGATTGATCATATTTAAGATCGAAGCATTAATTAATGGTAGGGCTTCCTTGAGCAGCCTGGTAGGAATGGGGTCTAATAGACATGTTGATGGTTTGGAGGAAGTGACTAATGAAAATAACTCAGACAGAACAATCTGAGAGAAAGAGTCTAACCAAATACCAGCATTACTGAAAGCAGCCAAAGATAACAATATGTCTTTGGGATGGTTATGAGTAATTTTTTCTCTAATAGTCAAAATTTTATTAGCAAAGAAAGTCATGAAGTCATTACTAGTTAAAGGAATACTCAGCTCAATAGAGCTCTGACTCTTTGTCAGCCTGGCTACAGTGCTGAAAAGAAACCTGGGGTTGTTCTTATTTTCTTCAATTAGTGATGAGTAGTAAGATGTCCTAGCTTTACAGAGGGCTTTTTTATAGAGCAACCGACTCTTTTTCCAGGCTAAGTGAAGATCTTCTAAATTAGTGAGACGCCATTTCCTCTCCAACTTACAGGTTATCTGCTTTAAGCTGTGAGTTTGAGAGTTATACCACAGAGTCAGGCACTTCTGATTTAAGGCTCTCTTTTTCAGAGGAGCTACAGCATCCAAAGTTGTGCTCAATGAGGATGTAAGACTATTGACGAGATAATTTATCTCACTCACAGAGTTTAGGTAACTACTCTGCACTGTGTTGGTATACGGCATTGGAGAACATAAAGAAGGAATCATATCCTTAAACCTAGTTACAGCGCTTTCCGAAAGACTTCTACTGTAATGAAACCTATTCCCCACTGCTGGGTAGTCCATTAAATGTAAATGTTAAGAAATGATCAGACAGAAGGGGGTTTTCAGGGAATACTGTTAAGTCTTCAATTTCCATACCATAAGTCAAAACAAGATCTAAAGTATGATTAAAGTGGTGGGTGGACTCATTTACATTTTGAGCAAAGCCAATTGAGTCTAGTAATAGATTAAATGCAGTGTTGAGGCTGTCATTCTCAGCATCTATGTGGATGTTAAAATCGCCCACTATAATTAACTTATCTGAGCTAAGCACTAAGTCAATCAATCAATCAATCAATTTTATTTATATAGTGCCAAATCACAACAAACAGTTGCCCCAAGGCGCTTTATATTGTAAGGCAAGGCCATACAATAATTACGTAAAAACCCCAACGGTCAAAACGACCCCCTGTGAGCAAGCACTTGGCGACAGTGGGAAGGAAAAACTCCCTTTTAACAGGAAGAAACCTCCAACAGAACCAGGCTCAGGGAGGGGCAGTCTTCTGCTGGGACTGGTTGGGGCTGAGGGAGAGAACCAGGAAAAAGACATGCTGTGGAGGGGAGCAGAGATCAATCACTAATGATTAAATGCAGAGTGGTGCATACAGAGCAAAAAGAGAAAGAAACACTCAGTGCATCATGGGAACCCCCCAGCAGTCTAAGTCTATAGCAGCATAACTAAGGGATGGTTCAGGGTCACCTGATCCAGCCCTAACTATAAGCTTTAGCAAAAACGAAAGTTTTAAGCCTAATCTTAAAAGTAGAGAGGGTGTCTGTCTCCCTGATTCGAATTGGGAGGAGAGGAGCCTGAAAGCTGAAGGCTCTGCCTCCCATTCTACTCTTACAAACCCTAGGAACTACAAGTAAGCCTGCAGTCTGAGAGCAAAGTGCTCTATTGGGGTGATATGGTACTATGAGGTCCCTAAGATAAGATGGGACCTGATTATTCAAAACCTTATAAGTAAGAAGAAGAATTTTAAATTCTATTCTAGAATTAACAGGAAGCCAATGAAGAGAGGCCAATATGGGTGAGATATGCTCTCTCCGTCTAGTCCCCGTTAGTACTCTAGCTGCAGCATTTTGAATTAACTGAAGGC
Source organism: Thalassophryne amazonica (assembly GCF_902500255.1). Taxonomy (NCBI): domain Eukaryota; kingdom Metazoa; phylum Chordata; class Actinopteri; order Batrachoidiformes; family Batrachoididae; genus Thalassophryne; species Thalassophryne amazonica. Next base: position 123,881,992 of record NC_047104.1, read on the forward strand.
TTTTCAGGGAACTTTTAGGACAACCTGATAATAATGAATTACAATAGTCCAGCCTAGAGGAAATAAATGCATGAATTAGTTTTTCAGCATCACTCTGAGACAAGACCTTTCTAATTTTAGAGATATTGCGGAAATGCAAAAAAGCAGTCCTACATATTTGTTTAATATACGCTTTGAATGACATATCCTGATCAAAAATGACTCCAAGATTTCTCACAGTATTACTAGAGGTCAGGGTAATGCCATCCAGAGTAAGGATCTGGTTAGACACCATGTTTCTAAGATTTGTGGGGCCAAGTACAATAATTTCAGTTTTATCTGAGTTTAAAAGCAGGAAATTAGAGGTCATCCATGTCTTTATGTCTGTAAGACAATCCTGCAGTTTAGCTAATTGGTGTGTGTCCTCTGGCTTCATGGATAGATAAAGCTGGGTATCATCTGCGTAACAATGAAAATTTAAGCAATGCCGTGTAATAATACTGCCTAAGGGAAGCATGTATAAAGTGAATAAAATTGGTCCTAGCACAGAACCTTGTGGAACTCCATAATTAACCTTAGTCTGTGAAGAAGATTCCCCATTTAGATGAACAAATTGTAATCTATTAGATAAATATGATTCAAACCACCGCAGCGCAGTGCCTTTAATACCTATGGCATGCTCTAATCTGTAATAAAATTTTATGGTCAACAGTATCAAAAGCAGCACTGAGGTCTAACAGAACAAGCACAGAGATGAGTCCACTGTCTGAGGCCATAAGATCATTTGTAACCTTCACTAATGCTGTTTCTGTACTATGATGAATTCTAAAACCTGACTGAAACTCTTCAAATAGGCCATTCCTCTGCAGATGATCAGTTAGCTGTTTTACAACTACCCTTTCAAGAATTTTTGAGAGAAAAGGAAGGTTGGAGATTGGCCTATAATTAGCTAAGATAGCTGGGTCAAGTGATGGCTTTTTAACTTACGGGTTATCTGCTTTAAGCTGCGAGTTTGTGATTTATACCATGGAGTCAGGCACTTCTGATTTAAAGCTCTCTTTTTCAGAGGAGCTACAGCATCCAAAGTTGTCTTCAATGAGGATGTAAAACTATTGACGAGATACTCTATCTCACTTACAGAGTTTAGGTAGCTACTCTGCACTGTGTTGGTATATGGCATTAGAGAACATAAAGAAGGAATCCTATCCTTAAACCTAGTTACAGTGCTTTCTGAAAGACATCTAGTGTAATGAAACTTATTCCCCACTGCTGGGTAGTCCATCAGAGTAAATGTAAATGTTATTAAGAAATGATCAGACAGAAGGGAGTTTTCAGGGAATACTGTTAAGTCTTCAATTTCCATACCATAAGTCAGAACAAGATCTAAGATATGATTAAAGTGGTGGGTGGACTCATTTACATTTTGAGCAAAGACAATTGAGTCTAATAATAGATTAAATGCAGTGTTGAGGCTGTCATTCTCAGCATCTGTGTGGATGTTAAAATCGCTCGCTATAATTATCTTATCTGAGCTAAGCACTAAGTCAGACAAAAGGTCTGAAAATTCACAGAGAAACTCACAGTAACGACCAGGAGGACGACAAATAACAACAAATAAAACTGTTTTTTGGGACTTCCAATTTGGTTGGACAAGACTAAGAGTCAAGCTTTCAAATGAATTAAAGCTCTGTCTGGGTTTTTGATTAATTAATAAGCTGGAATGGAAGATTGCTGCTAATCCTCCGTCTCGGCCCGTGCTACGAGTGTCCTGGCAGTTAGTGTGATTCGGGGGTGTTGACTCATTTAAACTAACATATTCATCCTGCTGTAACCAGGTTTCTGTAAGGCAGAATAAATCAATATGTTGATCAATTATTATATCATTTACTAACAGGGACTTAGAAGAGAGAGACCTAATGTTTAATAGACCACATTTAACTGTTTTAGTCTGTGGTGCAGTTGAAGGTGCTATATTATTTTTTCTTTTTGAATTTTTATGCTTAAACAGATTTTTGCTGGTTATTGGTGGTCTGGGAGCAGGCACCGTCTCTACGGGGATGGGGTGACAGGGGGAGAGAAGCTGCAGAGAGGTGTTGAAGACTACAAGTCTGAACCTCTGACCAAACTCTTATGAACCCATAAAAAGAAGATAAAAGTGACTAATTTAACATCAGGAGGAGTGAAAAATCACATATCAAATGGACACAATAGTGGCAGCCTCCAAGTCACAGGACTACATGTGCTAACACGATTTAATCCATAAATGATTAATCTGCAGCTGGGAAACATCAAAATAGGCTAAATGACATTCTCTATGTACCATATAGGTTTCTTGTTGCTGTAACAAAAAGTCCATCTTGTCTTAAAATGCTACAATGGAATCCATCATATAATTATAAATGAGCAGAGAGCACAGACCCCGATAAATTAAGGCTCTCAGGGAACCTGTGATAAACATTATCACTTAATATGACTCAGTGTGTGAATATTACATGCAACTGGATTACACATTAAGTAATTCATACAACAACTGTGCTAACTGAAAAGGCACTCAGTAGAGTGCTGGTCTTTACCGATGTGTTCTCTAAGCAACAACACCATCTTGTGGTGAGCAGAGTGAACCAACAACACTTTCAGGGGAACAAAAGACATTTCAACAAATGTTTACACTGCCCACACATCCAGAGTCACAGCGGTAACTGAGACTGTTCCTAAACCAAACCTTAGCTAAAGGTTTCAGCGATTATCAAACCCGCTGCTGTGTTCTTTAATAAGACTGAAACTCCCTAACAAGCATGATGGATGTTGTTCCGGAGGCAAACCCGTGCTTATACCACAAGAAAGCAGAAGCAGATTTTCTTCCCAGATCAATGAAATACGATACATAGAGCGTTACCGTTATTCTGTGAAAGAATAAAACAGCCGACCAGTGAAGGCAGACTGTATTACAGGTAACACAAGCACACATACATGGAAAACAACTGTGGAGCATCAGCACGTTTATCTTGCCCTAATTAGTTCAACATGTACTACTAATGCTTCCAACAAAGTAAATGAAAAGTAAGTTGAAAAACAAACAAAAAAATGTTTCTAAACAATGCCTTACAACTATAACAAAACTGACAATTTTGTATATGAATTCCTTACAGCATCGCAAAAAAAAAAATCTTATTTCCAGGCTCTGGAAAAGTTGAGCATGTACTGTGTAAAATGATGGAAGTGAATAAATAAATGAGTCCATCTCGTCCAGGATGCCATCCTTGTAACTAACCAAACAAAGGGCCATATAAAGAGGAAAACTTAAAATTTGGTGAACTGTGACATTCCCTTGCAATCAATATCCCACAGACCTGCCTGTCATCTGCTGGATGGTTCGTGGATGTCGGATGGACGATGGATTAGCAGGATTAGTTTGCACAATCTGTCACGCTTAGTTATCAAGTTACAGGGTAACGGGTCACATGTCACAGAATCCAAAGGGTGCTGACCTTGTCTGACCATTACTTTAGAGGCAAAACATTCAACACGATCAAAACAATTTCATTTATTAATCCTATTAGCCCAAACAATAATTTGCATCACTTTACAACAAAATTGCAGAAATTTTAACTTTTGACTCCTGGTGCTGTTTTTAACACCAGAACATGCAATCACAGACAATCCAAACTATACTGTTTTGGAATGGTTATAATCTGTCGAACAATGTGGTATACTATTCAATATAATAGGAGTAGTTTTACATTTTGACAACTGTGTAATTCTTCATTGACCCTGACCTAGCTACAGATGCCACCCAGAGATGACTATCATACATTTGTGTGTGCCTTGTTATACTGAGGCCAGATTATAAGTGTTCTTTATTCTCCTTGAGTGGTACTGAGGAGGTAAAAAATGATGACTGATTCATGGACTATTTTAACGCTGGTCTTTTACACACTTGATACTGTCCAGGTTGTTTAATCGCTCTATATCAGTGGCAGCCACTCTTCCACGCTCGTTAATGACTCAATGCACAAAGCCCGAACCATACTCAGGGATTAAAAGCAAAAAATAATAATCTGATTTTTTTTCACTACCAACCATAAGCTGTTAACATCTACATTTTTATAGAAACCCTTTTGCGTTCACTTCCAAGCGTGAAAAAAGGTTGAGAAGACTAAGAAAAACAAAAAACAAACAAAAAACAGCAAATTGTTCTCCTGCTGAACAAGATTATACATGTATAATCTTATGTTAGTTTAATCTTATGTATAATCTTATTTTATGATCTTATGTTAATGAGACCCTTGCATGGTATCATTAACATAAGATCACTGTCCTCAAAATCAATGTTGATAAATGATCTAATTATTGATATCACTTAGATATGATTGGGTTATGTGAAACCTGGCTTAAACCTACAGCTGACCTCCCCTTAAATGAGGCCTGCCCACCAGCATGTACATTTAGTCACGTCCCTCAAGATGCGAAGCAAGGCGGGGGTGTTGCTCCTATTTATAAATCAAGGTCTAGCTTATTAGCTGTTGGGGGTGACAAATATAACTCGTTTTAGCATCTGATTCTCCACTCTGCTCAGGATATTACACATTGCCAAGGTCAGAAGAATAAAAATCAGCCATATTACTTTGTCACTGTATATAGGCCTCCTGGCCCATATTTTGAATTCTTACATGAATTTGGTGCGTTCATCTCTAACTTGTCAACTAGTGCAGATAAAATTCTGATCATTGGTGACTTTAATGTTCATATAAATAAGCCTTCTGATCCCCTCTGCAAATCATTTACGGAAAGTGTAGATACATTAGGATTTCGGCAATGCATTTGGGATTCTACACACATTAGTGGAAATACCCTGGATCTGGTTCTCGCACGTGGTATTGCTGTCACGAATATTGACATCATGCCTCTTACATCAGTGGTCTCTGATTACTCAATTATTAAGTTTACAGTTTCGCTGCCGTGTTTAGTGGAACAACAACTTTATATATTACTACGGCGATGCATCAACTCCTCAACTAAGACTGAACTCGAAGCTAGACTGCCTGATGTCTTAGCTTCACATTTGACAAATACCCAGTCAGTAGACAGACTTGTGGATAGTTTAAACTTAGTGCTCAAAACTGCACTCGACATGATTGTGCCACGTCTGTTAAAACCGTGCTCCCCCAAATCACAGTCACCTTGGTTCAATGATTACCTGCGTGACCTCAAGCATAGAGGTCTAGAACGGAAATGGCATAGTTCAAAACTACAAGTATTCCACCTTGCGTGGCATGATGCTATCTTAGACTATAAGCATGCATTATTGGCTACAAAGCAAACCTTTTACTCTGATTTGATCAACAAAAACAAGCATAACTCAAAGTACTTGTTCGACATGGTGGCAACACTTATTAGTGGACAACCACCTGTAGTTCGGTCTCCTTTTACAACACAAGATTTCCTGGATTACTTTGAGAAGAAAATAGAAGACATCAGGTTCAACATATCCCAGCATGCCTTTACCCAGCCACTACACCCTACTATTGAGGTGGACGCCACTACTGAGGTATTACGTAAATTTAAAGAATTTGAGAGTATCTCACAAGGCATGCTGACGAAAGTCGTAACATCAACAAAAAGCACAACCTGTTTATTTGATCCTATACCAACAAAACTGTTAAAGGACATGTGGCCCACTGTTGGGCTGACTGTTCAGGAAATTATTCATCTTTCTTTAACTTCTGGATCTGTTCCTAAATGCTTCAAATCTGTAGTGATTAAACCATTACTTAAACCTAATCTTGACCCTAGTGTATTGAAAAACTATTGGCCAACATCAAATCTATCATTTTGCTCTAAAATTCTGGAAAAAGTGGTGTCACGGCAGCTCGTAGACTATCTTACTGAGAATAATCTCTTTGAGCCACTGCAGTCTGCTTTATAAAATATCATTCCACAGAGACAGCTCTCACAAAAGTGGTGAAGGATCTTCTGCTTACAATGGATTCGGACACCACTACGGTTCTGTTGCTGTTAGATCTCAGTGCTGCATTTGATACAGTGGATCATCATATTGTACTTGATAGGCTGGAAAATCATTTTGGGATTACTGGGAGTGCCCTTGCATGGCTGACGTCATACTTGACAAGTCGTTCTCACTGTTTTTTGTACAGTAACACTACCTCTAACCTTAGTGACATAAAATTTGGGGTTCCACAGGGGTCTGTCTCAGGCCCCCTACTTTTCTCCCTTTATATAGCACCCCTTGGGCAAATATTGCGGCGTTTTGGGATTACCTTTCACTGCTATGCTGATGATACTCAGTTATACATGCCGATAACTGCTGGTAATCTCGTTCACATAAAATCCTTACAAGATTGCCTTGCAGCAGTGAGAAGTTGCATCTCGAGAAACGTCCTACTTTTAAACTCTGATAAGACTGAAATGATGGTTCTTGGTCCAGTGAGACATCGGCATCAATTTGACCAGTTAACACTCAGCCTAGGCTCGTGCATCATACATCACACTGACAAAGTGAGGAACCTTGGGGTAATTTTTGATCCTACGTTGTCCTTTGGCCCCCACATTAGAAATATTACAAGGACTGCTTTCTTCCACCTGCAAAATATAGCGAAGATTCGTCCCATCCTGTCTATGGCTGCTGCTGAGACCCTGATCCATGCGTTTATCTCTTCTAGATTGGACTACTGCAATGTTTTATTTCTATTTTACCGCAGTCTAGCATTAGGGCTCTCCAACTGGTTCAAAATACTGCAGCGAGACTTTTGACACAAAGCAGAGATGTTCAATAAAATTCAGATTGGACTCTGGTTGGGCCACTCAAGGACATTCACAGAGTTGTCCTGAAGCCACTCCTTTGATATCTTGGCTGTGTGCTTAGGGTCATTGTCCTGCTGAAAAATGAACCGTCGCCCCAGTCTGAGGTCCAGAGCGCACTGGAGCAGGTTTTCATCCAGGATGTCTCTGTACATTGCTGCATTTATCTTTCCCTCAATCCCGACTAGTCTTCCAGTTCCTACCTCTGAAAAACATCTCCACAGCATGAGGCTGCCACCACCATGCATCACTGTAGGGATGGTGCCTGGTTTCCTTCAAACATGATGCCTGGCATTAATGCCAAAGAGTGCAAGATGTCTCATCAGACCAGAGAATTTTGTTTCTTGTAGTCAGAATCCTTCAGGTGCTGTTTGACAAACTCCAGGTGGGCTGCCATGTGTCCTTTACTAAGGAGTGGTGCCCATCTGGCCACTCTACCACATAGGCTGGATTGGTGGATTGCTGCAGGGATGTTTGTTCTTCTGGAAGGTTATGCTCTCGCCACAAAAAAATGCTGGAGCTCTGACAGAGTGACCATTGGGTTTTTTGTCACCTCCTTGACTAAGGCCCTTCTCCCTCGAGCGCTCAGTTTAGATGGGCAGCCAGCTCCAGAAAGAGCCCTGGTGGATCTGAACTTAATGGACTTTGTGAACTGTATCCATTCCATATTAATAATTATGCTGTAGAAACATCAAGGATAATCAGTGGTAGGGTTGGGTATCGAGAACCAGTTCTTTTCGGGTATCCTTAAATGATTCAATCCACCAACATCAATAGCCTTTTTGCTTAATTTCCTCATCAGTCCTTCAGAGCAGCCGTTGTTTTTGGGGGTGTTTGTCGGGAAAATGATCATGTCTCTACATTGATTACAGAACCCCTGCAGGGTCTGTAATCAACCGTTTCTGCAGCGTGGCTCTTCTTTGAAGCTTGAAGCAATGAAGCATTGATACGACGCACTGCTTTGTTGATTCTTTGTTTTATTTTGCTTTGTCTTAATTTTTCCCTGCTAAAACCCCAAAGACCATATTTCTGAGCAATATTTATGTTTTTTATGTTAAATTGACCTGTTCTTCTGAAACAATTGATAGTTGTATTTTATAACTTAAAAACGGGACCAAAGCTAACGCATTAGCATGTCTATGGCATTTTCAATGTTAAAGTTAGCATTAAGCTGTTCGCATCTCAGCACGTTTGTGTGCATTTGTTTTCTGTATAATGATTAATGGCTCAGCGTTTGTTGTCGTAAAAGAGTCAAATGTATTACAAATTGTAATATTTTTAAATTTATTTTTGTTTATATATTAATAATAATGGCAACAACAACAATAATAGTAATAACTAATAATACTACAGTACAATTTTAGAGAAAGAGACAAAAAGAACCTGATTAAAAACAGAAAATATAAAACCAACTGACAATGAACATAAATAAATACATACATACAGAAATGAATAAGTGTTTCCTGTGAACACCTCGTGACTCTTACACCTCCACTTCATCACGGTTTTATTTAAGTTTAATGACAATTTGTTTCAGTCAAACCATATTTTCAATGTGTTAATTTCTTCAGTGATTTCCTCCAGAACTATCTGCCAAACGAGAAAACTGCTGCATCCTAGTAAGAGCACAATACTACTGGCATGAATTTGAATAAGGAAAGTTGTTTTTGTTACATATCAAAATGGATGCTCCACTCACTGCAGTTTATTCTCTGGATTAGTCCCAGATTGCATTTCAGAGCTTCTAGAATTCAAACATTTTCATGTGGGTGGTGTTTCGGGGTAATTTTGAGTTACAGCTTTTTTTGTTTTTCACCACTTTCATCCCTGAATATGTCAATTGTGAGTCACTTTTGCGCGGATTAAAGTTACTAACTGGGACTCCAGTCTTGTTGTGAGAAAGAAACGAGAATCATCCTCCGTTCTATTCACACAGCTACAAACGCTCTGCCAAGTCAAGTTAGAACGATAGAGTCCAGTCGGAATTGATAACATCAAAGTTAAACGCCGTTTAAATCAATTGACACCTCTTTCCAAATGCTGCAATCCAGGCAAACTGCTCTCGATCAAAATGTTATTTTTTTTCCTCCCAAAATGAGATGTCCTGCAGTGATGTGCAGCAGCCGGCTGGGCTCAGCATAGAGGTATGGAGAGACATTCATGCCAAAATCTCTGAAAGGAAATGCTTTGACAAAAACTACAGATTGTATTTATTTTTATTTATGTCCAGAGATCAAGGATACAGTGAACAATTTCATATTTATTTATTTTAAGAGTCAATGAAATGTTGTTGACATAGAAAACCTGTAAAGCCTACTTTTAGTACACAGAAAATTCACAAGAGGTATCAATAAGGGAATCGATAAGGAATCGGATCGATAAGCAGAACTGATTGGCACTGATAGATAAAATCTTAACACCCATCCCTAATCAGTGGAAGCATGGTGTACCTGAGTTCAATTTTGAGCTTCATTTGCAAAGGCTGTGAATACTTACTGTACATGTGATTTCCCAAGTTTTTTTTGCATTTAATAAATTTGCAAAAATAGATAAAACTTTTTTCACATTGTCATTATGGGGGTACTGTGTGTTAAATGTTGAGGGGGAAAATGATTCCATCTATTCAAGAATAAGACTAACATAAAATGTGAAAAAAGTGAAGCACTGTGAAGACTTTCCAGATGCACTGTATACTCACTAACCATTGCTGCTCTTGTTTAAAGCAGCATCATATTATAGAAAAGCTTTAACCTACACTATTTAAATACTTCAGGATAAACACATTTTAAGAGGACAGCTTTTCTTGAGCTTTTACATGATTCAATAACAATTAAAGTCTTAGGCCTGTAACCAGGATCTGAAACGGGGGAGTTCTTTTTTGGTGAACATGAACCTTTGTGGGCAGGGACTTTGTGGGCTGGTCACGGACCCCCAAAAAAAATTGGGGGGTGGGGTGATGTTCAGGGATGCATTCTGGAAGGTTTTTTGATTTATATTTTCTCACCCCAATCCCCCTCAGTTTAGTTAGACTGCTTAATGTGTGTTGCATGTTGCATTTTCTTCTGCACATTTCCACCTTTCCTTTGCCTTTAACCAAAATTGACAACACCACCTACATGTTTGTTTGATAAGATTATTAACAAGAACTATCATGTTCATATTTTGGCTTCCCCCACCCTAACTGATCTGATTTTAAAGCTACAACCCCAAATAGACTCAGCAATGCTGAATTTAGACATTACATAAAAAAAAGATATTGCTTCACATCCCACTTTAGTTAAGCAGAAAAGTTAAATCAACTAAACTTATCTTTATATGGCTCATCAATTAAACTTTGTCCAGAACTATAGTAAACATTAGGCCCAGAGTAATACTGATTTAAATATTTTAGCTGTTAAAATAAAAATATTACTATTAGTATTACTACTATAAGTACTTGTAATATGAAAAATGTCTTCAAACATGAACCTTTAATCAAGGGGGTTGTGGAGGGCACCCCCCCCACAACACATTCTTTCCATCTGGATTCGCCCCTGGTTTGCAGTCTGAGTAGGAACAATCAAACATTTGCGTATTTATGTGGAAAGCGCGACATGACTGAAAGGTAAGAATGTTTTATCAGTGCATTTTTCATCATGCATCAAAAAGAAGAAATGTTTAAAAATGTTTGTGAAACTCCGCACTCTGTTCGCTGTGTTGTCATCACGCTGAAACACTCAAACACACAGCCCCCTCCATCCTCCTGTAGAGTACAGAAAGTACACAGAGACTCGATGCCAGGAGAAAAAAAAACAACAAAAAACAGTGTTCAAAAATAAATTTTTGAACATTTTGTGGCATCAGCACAAATGCTGCCTTTTATCAGCCCAACTAACAGAAATCTGGACACTTTTAATCCCTGCCTATTAGATAAACTGTTGCGACTGGCCTGGTCAGGGGGAACAGACCTTTTCGTAAAGCAAATTCATTAACGACGTGAATTATAGATCTGGGCGCAGTTTCATAAAGCAGACTAATCTTTTATTCTACTAAGCTTAGTAAATCGACTAAGGACAGTCACCCAACATTATCAGTCTAATCTCCATTTCACATCAATGGCTAAACTTGTAGAATAGCTATTTTACATTAGTCAATGATTTTCACAGTCATAGGGGCCTCACGAGTGCTATTGCCAAGCAACGCCTCCAATGCGTGACAGTTTTGTTTACTTCCGGATTGGTCAGTCTGCTATAAACATGACCAAGTCTGCTGCAGCAGAGGATAAGTGCTCCCGACCTTGGCATCCGCAAACATGTCCTATGGATTATTGTGGTCCTGAAACACTCGCTCTCGCTGCAAGTCTCTCCTTCCTTCCTCCATCAAGTGGTGGTACATGATAGCCACCTTTTTTGAGGCAAGATACTGAAGATTTGATGACTAAAATAAGATTAGCCTCCTCTGTACCAGGCTAAAACCTTTAGTTGGGTTTACAACAGTTAAGGATCAAAGACTTGACAAAGGAAAATAAGGAATTTCTACCTGCACTGACTTCCAGGAGCTTTCTCTTTTTCTGATGTCTCTCCAGTTTTTCACGCTCAGCTTTCTCCTTTGCTGCCCATGCTCTCCTCTGTTTCTCCTCAGATTCTCTCCGCCTGAGGTTCTCCTTCAGCGCTTGCTGTATTGAATGAGAGACAGAATAAGAGATATTACTAAATAGAGTTAATTGCATCAGAGGAGAGCATATGAAAGACATGGACAGCAGTTAAAGGCTGAAGACATCACTAGGCTGCATTCAAGTCAGATGAAGCTTCTCCAGTGCTGTGGTCACCCAGAAAGATAACGAAACAAAATTTATACACAAAAGATAAAAAAAAAAAAAAAAAGAGACGTACAATAACAGAAACATGAAAAAGAAGCCTTTCTGTCCATTTTTAAGGTAATTTCAGTTTAAAATATTAGTTGTCTCTCTTTCCTCAATATTCATATTAAAAAATACTATTTTCAAAAATTACTGATGAGCTGATTTAGCATCATTTATATTCTTTGTCATTACATTACAATAAAGGTAAATCCTTACAGCACATCTCGAAACAAAGCAAAAACAATTTATGACAACATAGAAGTGTTTTCCTCCAGATCCTGTGTGTGTTTTTGTAGACATAATATGTTAGGGTCAGGAAAACCAGCTCACTTCAGATGACTAAAGATTGAACTCTGTCCAGTTTACAGCAGTTGAGTTCAACTGCAAGACTCAGCACCAACAGCAAACGGTTATGAAAGGTCTTAGTTATCGTGATGTAGGACGCTGATGATCTGAATCTACACAAAAACATACATTTATATCAATCAAAATAAATTCCAAAGTCAAATGCAGAAGTTCTGTGAAGCACTGCAACAACAATTAGCATAAACGAACATGCATATATGCGTCCTGCTCATCACTCCAAGGGCCAATTAACAGACTCTGGTCTGTTTATAAATCAGAACATAGAGGGACATTGCAGGTAGGATGGTTCTGGAGACAAAGTCAGAGGTGAGGCAGAGATGATTCAGACATGTGCAGAGGAGGGACCCAGGGCAAATCAATCAATCAATCAATCAATCAATTTTTTTTTTATATAGCGCCAAATCACAACAAACAGTTGCCCCAAGGCGCCTTATATTGTAAGGCAAGGCCATACAATAATTATGTAAAACCCCAACGGTCAAAACGACCCCCTGTGAGCAAGCACTTGGCTACAGTGGGAAGGAAAAACTCCCTTTTAACAGGAAGAAACCTCCAGCAGAACCAGGCTCAGGGAGGGGCAGTCTTCTGCTGGGACTGGTTGGGGCTGAGGGAGAGAACCAGGAAAAAGACATGCTGTGGAGGGGAGCAGAGATCGATCACTAATGATTAAATGCAGAGTGGTGCATACAGAGCAAAAAGAGAAAGAAACAGTGCATCGTGGGAACCCCCCAGCAGTCTACGTCTATAGCAGCATAAATAAGGGATGGTTCAGGGTCACCTGATCCAGCCCTAACTATAAGCTTTAGCAAAAAGGAAAGTTTTAAGCCTAATCTTAAAAGTAGAGAGGGTGTCTGTCTCCCTGATCTGAATTGGGAGCTGGTTCCACAGGAGAGGAGCCTGAAAGCTGAAGGCACTGCCTCCCATTCTACTCTTACAAACCCCAGGAACTACAAGTAAGCCTGCAGTCTGAGAGCGAAGCGCTCTATTGGGGTGATATGGTACTACGAGGTCCCTAAGATATAAGATGGGACCTGATTATTCAAAACCTTACAAGTAAGAAGAAGAATTTTAAATTCTATTCTAGAATTAACAGGAAGCCAATGAAGAGAGGCCAATATGGGTGAGATATGCTCTCTCCTTCTAGTCCCCGTTAGTACTCTAGCTGCAGCATTTTGAATTAACTGAAGGCTTTTTAGGGAACTTTTAGGACAACCTAATAATAATGAATTACAATAGTCCAGCCTAGAGGAAATAAATGCATGAATTAGTTTTTCAGCATCACTCTGAGACAAGACCTTTCTAATTTTAGAGATATTGCGTAAATGCAAAAAAGCAGTCCTACATATTTGTTTAATATGCGCTTTGAATGACATATCCTGATCAAAAATGACTCCAAGATTTCTCACAGTATTACTAGAGGTCAGGGTAATGCCATCCAGAGTAAGGATCTGATTAGACACCATGTTTCTAAGATTTGTGGGGCCAAGTACAATAACTTCAGTTTTATCTGAGTTTAAAAGCAGGAAATTAGAGGTCATCCATGTCTATGTCTGTAAGACAATCCTGCAGTTTAGCTAATTGGTGTGTGTCCTCTGGCATCATGGATAGATAAAGCTGGGTATCATCTGAGTAACAATGAAAATTTAAGCAATGCTTTCTAATAATACTGCCTAAGGGAAGCATGTATAAAGTGAATAAAATTGGTCCTAGCACAGAACCTTGTGGAACTCCATAATTAACTTTAGTCTGTGAAGAAGATTCCCCATTTACATGAACAAATTGTAATCTATTAGACAAATATGATTCAAACCACCGCAGCGCAGTGCCTTTAATACCTATGGCATGCTCTAATCTCTGTAATAAAATTTTATGGTCAACAGTATCAAAAGCAGCACTGAGGTCTAACAGAACAAGCACAGAGATGAGTCCACTGTCCGAGGCCATAAGAAGATCATTAGTAACCTTCACTAATGCTGTTTCTGTACTATGATGAATTCTAAAACCTGACAAACTCTTCAAATAGACCATTCCTCTGCAGATGATCAGTTAGCTGTTTTACAACTACCCTTTCAAGAATTTTTGAGAGAAAAGGAAGGTTGGAGATTGGCCTATAATTAGCTAAGATAGGATAACAAATAACAAGGATGGTGAGAATGGAGCCACTTAACTGGAGGAAAAGGAGGCCAAAGAGGATGTTTAAGGATGTCCTGAGGGAGGACACCCTGATGGTAGCTTTGGTGGAAGAGGATGCAGAGGACAGGGTGAGATATAAATGGATGATCTGCTGTTGTGACCCCTAATGGTAACAGCCCAAAGAAAGTGTGTCAAAACACATCCACTCACTGACAGCTCCCACTGACTTATTTTTCTGTTGAAAGACGTTTAAAAAAAAAATCATCAATGCCCATCTTTAAAGGGCAATGCTGTATTCGAATTATGAAATAAATTATTACATCCTGTATCACATGGTATTTTTTGTCAACTGGAAACTGTTATGACATCTGGACAGTGGACGGAAGACAAGGAAACTTGGGCTGAATCTCAATTCTACCCCTCGCCCCTTCCTCTCCATTTTGCGCGGGCACGAGAGACAGAGGGGTATCCCAATTCTCTTTTGGAGTGAGGTGGAGGGGTAGGCGGAGGGCTACAAACCCCTTCAACAAGGGAATCTGGATGCACACTCCATTTAGAGGGGTAGGAGGAGCTTACCGCTGTCTCCACAGAAACAAAAATGGTGCCGAAAGAATTGCACAAATGTAAGCGGCTTTCATTACAAATTACACAGTTTAGAAAGTATTAACGTGCCAAAAAACTTTACCGGCAATTGTCAATGACAGCAGCATGTATGCTGCTGGATGCATGTTGTGTACACTGTCGTTCTGAAGAATATCCTAACTTCGCTCGTGCGTTGAGGCGTTATAAAGCATATACACACAAACGCTACGATAAGACACTTTTATATCTCACAATGGACAAAATCATGATAAAGGATAAGCACATTAATTTGTATGTTCAGAAATCTTTGGATAATAGCGATCCCTGCTGTTGGATTTCCAGGTCTGTAACACGTGTGTATTTTGTAAACAAACAGGGAGCCCAGAGCACACTCGTCACTTAAAAAGCTTTCAGGCAGAAAATGAGACGTTTCTGTGTTCTAAGCAGTCAGCTAAAGACCAATGGGAGTAAGTTGGAAAATATATACACACATGTATATGTGGAACACATAACCTGATGTCCTAATAGGAGGTTTCTTCCTGTTAAAAGGGAGTTTTTCCTTCCCACTGTCGCCAAGTGCTTGCTCACATGGGGTCGTTTTGACTATTGGGGTTTTTACGTAATTATTGTATGGCCTTGCTTTACAATATAAAGCGCCTTGGGGCAACTGTTTGTTGTGACTTGGCACTATATAAATAAAATTGATTGATTGATTGATTGATTAATAGGCTGCTATTATTTTTGTCAAGGAAATTTCTAAAGGAAATAGGGGTGGATGGAGTAGTCAACAGTTCCCAGGCCTCCAAAAAATGGGAGAATTTGAAAAAGAAATATAAGGTTAATAGAACTAGATGCAACCCATAACATACAGTGAGGAAAATAAGTATTTGAACACCCTACGATTTTGCAAGTTCTCCCACTTACAAATCATGGAGGGGTCTGAAATTTTCATCTTAGGTGCATGTCCACTGTGAGAGACAAAAAAAAAAAAAAATCCGGAAATCACAATGTATGATTTTTTTAATAATTTATTTGCATGTTACTGCTGCAAATAAGTATTTCAACGCCTGCCAATCAGCAAAAATTCTGGCCCTCAAAGACCTGTTAGTCCGCCTCTAAAAAGGCCACCTCCACTCCACTTACTATTCCAAATGAGAAGAACCTATTTGAGGTCGTTAGCTGCATAAAGACACCTGTCCACCCCACACAATCAGTAAGACTCCAACTACTAACATGACTAAGACCAAAGAGCTGTCCAAAGACACCAGAAACAAAATTGTAGACCTCCACAAGGCTGGAAAGGGCTACGGGGCAATTGCCAAGCAGCTTGGTGAAAAAAGATCAACTGTTGGAGCAACTATTAGAAAATGGAAGAAGCTAAACATGACTGTCAGTCTCCCTCGGACTGGGGCTCCATGCAAGTTCCCACCTCGTCGCGTATCAATGATCCTAAGAAAGGTGAGGAATCAGCCCAGAACTGCACAGGTGGAGCTGGTCAATGACCTGAAGAGAGCTGGTACCACTGTTTCCAAGGTTACTGTGGGTAATACACTAAGACGTCATGGGTTTAAAATCATGCATGGCACGGAAGGTTCCCCTGCTTAAATCAGCACACGTCAAGGCCCGTCTTAAGTTTGCCCATGACTATTTGGATGATCAAGAGGAGTCATGGAGAACGTATGTGGTCAGATGAGACCAAAATAGAACGTTTTGGTCTTAATTCCACCTGCAGTGTTTGAAGGAAGAAGAATGCTGAGTACCATCCCAAAACACCGTCCTACTGTGAAGCTTGGGGGTGGAAGCGTCATGCTTTGGGGGTGTTTTTCTGCACATGGGACAGGACGACTTCACTGTATTAAGGAGAGGATGACCGGGGCCATGTATTGCGAGATTTTGGGGAACAACCTCCATCCCTCAGTTAGAGAATTGAAGATGGGTCGTGGATGGTTCTTCCAACATGACAATGACCCGAAGCACACAGCCAGGATAACCAAGGAGTGGCTTCGTAAGAAGCATATCAAGGTTCTGGAGTGGCCTAGCCAGTCTCCAGACCTAAACCCAATAGAAAATCTTCGGAGGGAGCTCAAACTCCGTGTTTCTCAGCGACAGCCCAGTAACCTGGATGATCTACAGAAGATCTGTGTGGAGGAATGGGCCCAAAATCCTTGCTGCAGTGTGCAACCTGGTGAAAAACTACAGGAAACGTTTGACCTCTGTAATTGCAAACAAAGGCTACTGTACCAAATATTAACATTGATTTTCACAGGTGTTGAAATACTTATTTGCAGCAGTAATACAAATAAATTATTTAAAAAAAATCATACATTGTGATTTCTGGATTTTTTTTTTTTTTTTAGATTATGTCTCTCACAGTGGACATGCACCTAAGATGAAAATTTCAGACCCCACCATGATTTCTAAGTGGGAGTACTTGCAAAATCGCAGGGTGTCAAATACTTATTTTCCTCACTGTACATACAGGTGCTGGTAAAATATTAGAATATCATAATTCCATTCAAAACGTGAAACTTGTATAATGTATACATTCATTCCACCGAGACTGATATACGAGGTCTGTTAGAAAAGTATTCGACCTTTTTATTTTTTTGCAAAAACGTGATGGATTTGAATCACGTGTGCTTGCATGAGCCAACCTTGAACCTTCATGCGCATGCATGACTTTTTTCACACCTGTTGATTGCGTCATTTGCTGGTAAGCAGCCTTTGTGTGAGGATGGGTGTAGTCTCTTGTCAGATTTTCGTTGCAAGGAAAATGGCGGAACGACTGGAGCAGCGTGACTGCATCAAATGTTGCCAGAAACTGGGTGACAGCCAGGTGGAAACCATTCGGAAGATTCAGACGGCTTTCGGTGACGATCCTATGGGCATCACACAGACTAAGGAGCAGTACAACCGGTTTAAAGACGGCCGCACAACAGTGGAGAGCGAGCCACGCTCCGGTCGGCCAGCACATGCTGAAATGACCAGATTATTTCCAAAGTAAACGCTGTGGTGATGCAGGACCGTCGTGTGACTATCCAAGAAATTGCGAAAGAGGTGGACATCAGCACTTTTTTGGCACATTCCACATTCAAATCCATCAGGTTTTTGCAATAAAAATATAAAGGTCGGATACTTTTCTAACAGACCTCGTATTTCAAGTGCTTATTTCTGTTAATTTTGATGATTATAAGTGACAACTAATGAAAATCCCAAATTCAGTATCTCAGAAAAATCTGAATATTGTGAAAATAAAACCATTCCAAATGTGGGGGAGATTCACAAAGAGTGGACTGCAGCTGGCGTCAGTGCTTCAAGAACGACCGTGCACAGACATATGCAAGACATTTTCACCTGTCACATTCCTTGTGTCAAGCCACTCTTGAACAAGAGACAGCGTCAGAAGCGTCTTGCCTGGGCTAAAGACAAAATAAAAAAAAGACTGAACTGCTGCTGAGTGGTCCAAAGTTATGTTCTCTGATGAAAGCAAATTTGCATTTCCTTTAGAAATCAAGGTCCCAGAGGAGGAGAGGCACACGTCTGTGCATGGTCTGTAATTGCGCATCGGAGTGAATTCTTTCCCCAGTTAAGATAGAAAGCTGCACTAACATGCTAATGAACAACACATTTTTTTGATTACCTATATATCACAGGAATTGTGAAAAGACGTGGACATCAGCACATTAAGACAGACGTGCGGAGGGAGTTCCGCGTGTCCGCGGTGGGGCCTGCATGGCGCAAAGCAACGCCGTGATGAAGCCTTCCCAGACATGTTCGGGCCAGGTCCAGCTCATGCACAATGAGCACATCAACAGGTCCACATGGAGGTCTCTCACAGTTTCTGGAAAAAAATTGATGCAGCAAAGCTCCAAATCGTTCAGACATTTATTCGCAATAAAAAAACCGACGAGAGGGTGGACTAGTGCTCACACAAAGCCTGTTCACAGGCGAATAACGCAACCGACAGGCGTGAAAAAACTCACGCATGCGCACGAAGGTTCAAGCTTGTCTGATGCAATCACACGTGAGTCAAATCCATATGGTTTTTGACAAAAAAAAAAAAAGAGAGGACAGATACTTTTCTAACAGACCTCGTAGTACATGTGTGTGAATGAGAGGGAGTCCAGTAGAATAGTGCAGTTACAAGGAGTAGAAGTGGTGAAAGTAGATGAGTTTAAATACGTGAGGTCAACTGTCCAAAGTAATGGCGCGTGTGTGGTAGAGGGGGATTAGAGAGTGCATTCAGGGTGGAGTGGGTGGAGAAAGGTGGCAGGAGTGATCTGTGGACCAAAGAACATCTGAAGGGAAAGACTACAAGACAGTACTAAGAGCAGCTATGTTGTTATAACTTAGAGACAAGACAGGAGGCAGAGGGTGGAGGTGGGCAGAGGTGAAGATGTTGAAATTTTGGGAGTGATGAGAAATGGACAGGATAGGAATGAATATATCAGAGGGACAGCTCAGGTGGGTACGCTTTGAAGAAAAAGTCAGAGAGGTGAGCAGATGGAGGGACCCAGAGATATAGGGAGAAGGATGCTGAGGATGGAGCCACCAGGCAGGGAGGAGAAGACGGAGGCCAAAGAGGAGGTTTATGGAGGTGCTGAGGAAGGACATGCAGTAGGTGGTGTGACAGAGGAAGATACAGAGGACAGGGTGAGATGGAAAAGACTGATCTGCTTGTGGCGACCCCTAATGAGAGCAGCCAAAAGAAAAAGCTATGCCGATACTGATAGAACATTGCCCATCCCACCCCCTTTAATTTCACTTTTAGAAAACAAAGACTCTCCTATACTAGAACTGAACTGAAATACAGAAAAAAAATGAATTGATTTAACTGAAAACTACTTCTGATAAATGTTTTTTTTCCATGTTTGACATAAAATCTGGTGGTCTTTGGAGTAAAAGTATTGTTACCTGGTCACCAGACATCATAACCTTGTTTAAAAACAAACAAACAGTTGAAGCTATAAACTAAAGCCTGGGTTCCCACCAAATAATGAAGGATGAATAATGAGCCACGCAGCGTGTTTTCTTTGCTCCGAGAGGGTTTCTTTCAAATATCGTGGGAGAATAGTGGATCTGACTGGCTCTTAGAGGCATATCTTCAGTTTAATGAGGCTCCTCTCTGAGCGTGGTGCTAATTTCAAGATGTTCAAAATTTAGCAACAACAGCGTGGCGCAGTTTGTGTACGAGTTACGACGATGACTTAGAGGGATGTGTGTGTGATGCTTACGAGGCTCTGCTAAAAGTCCATTATCCGTGCGCCTGGCAGCTACACAGGACCTGAGAAGCTATTTTTTGGAGCGGCTGCCCTCTTGCAGACAGTTTCCGCCTGCTCTGTGCACTGGATGCTGTATATAAATAATTATTTGTAGTGGATTAATCATTTACTGCCAAACGTTGGATGCTGAAACACCTGTAATGCTTCTGGAATCACAGAGGACTGTTTCATCTGGATGCTTTTTTTCCTCTCTTTCATGCTCCATGTGATATGCATTTTGAACAGCTTAAGGTAACTATTTTTAATGTTTTATAGCTTGATAAAACAGTTCCTAGCTGTTAAGGTATGTCTATGGTTGAATTAATATCTTGTTAATGGATTACATGAGCTCTGCTGTGTGTGCGCACTGCGCACTGAGGCAGTGACTCATCACGCTCTAAAGGAGCATTTAGGCAGAAGCAAGATCACAAAAGTGATTTTTCAGTCAATATTGGACGAACACAGTTAAAATTTGGATGACTGTGTGAAATGGATGTGTGTTTAAAGCCGTGGAAGAAGTAACTCCAGTGAAGCCACTAAAAGCAGAGAAGAGCTGTGCAGCAGCACAGAAGGAGCGCGCACACAAGAGCGATTTTGAAGACATAACACAAAGTTAAAAGTTGTATCACGGTGACTTGCAAGCTGCGGAAGAAACATATCTTTTTTGAAAGTGATCCACATGAGTTGGGCAGCAGGTGTATATAATTAAAGCGGCCACATGTATGCAGAATGGCAGCATGCGCGCAAAAGAGCGATTTTGCAAAAATAAACGGACAAAAACAAAGATAAAAGACGGATCACGGTGTGAAAATGACTGTGGTTAAAGCCAGGGAAAAAAATAAAGCCAGTAAGCCACGGATGGAAAGGAAGCCAGTGAGAAGGAGAACAGAGGCGGTTGTCCACGAATGGAGAACGGCAGCACGCAACCAAAACAGCAATTTTGCAGAAATAAATGGACGAACACAAAGTTAAAAGTGGGATCACAGTGTGAAAATTACTGTTTACAGCCAGGGAAAAAATAAAGCCAGCAAACTGTGGAGCCAGCGAGGAGCACGGCGGCTGTCCAGGAAACCTTGGTTCAGTTCTTGCTGGTCTAGTGCATTACATGTGGACAACAACCTGGTGCACAGCACATAACTGCGGATCTGTACTGGGGCGTCTATTTTTGGACTGCATTTAAAAAATGTAACATCTTTAAATGCTGCTGTGAATTGAAAACTCACACTTTAAAAGGGACCAGGTGTGGGAGGGCTGGAGGTTTGGACCAAACGTTTTATCATGGTGTTATCACGGCACTAAGCGTGATGCGAGCCATTTGAGGCTCGCATCAGCCCAGGCTTAAGGGTTAAGTTTTTTTTTCTTTACTTTCTTTTTTGTACTTTTCATGATTTTGACAAAGTCTATTTTTTCTTCACTGGTAACATTTACACTGCAATTTAATACAGCAATTAAGTATTTTATTTTCAAATACTATGCAAAACATTTAACAATTTGTGTTCATTCAGGACAACAGGCAAAAGTTCCCCATTTTCATTACTCAAGTTAATTTAAAAAAATAAAAAGTACTCTTATTTTCCTGAGCCAAAAAATTATCCAATCTGTGGCTTCAAAACTGTACTGATTAGAACTGTGGCTTTTGTGTTCCATGACACCAACAGTAAATATAATATTATAATATATTTCATCACAACTATCTATCATATACATTACTGGGGGGGAAAAAGAACATCTATAAAGTTATTAAATTCAGTTATTAAATTCAAAGTGGTTGAAACAAAAACCTAAGATGAGAATTTCAAAGGAGACTGCTAACAGAAAATAGGATGGCAGGGAAGTGAATTAAAAAACACCTGAGACTAATTAAAGCGGTTTAGTGTTCACTGACAGAAATGACATTATTTTGAATGCGTTATCGAATATAGTAAATCATGGGCAGAAAAAATGAGAAAAAGAACAGAGCATTGATAAATACAATTCACACATACTCAAAGAATGACAGTGATATGTCTAAAGGTGGCAAGATGGCCTAATTTAAACCCAAAGCTTTGCAACCCTTTCAATTTTTCTCCAAGCAGCTTGTACAAAAAAGTATCAATTACTGAACAAATAAAAGAATTACAATGCATAATATACTTTTCCACTTTCATCCCAAACAAGTGTATACAGACATCAATCTTATATACAACAGTCTGTTTTACTATAGTCTCACATAGTTTTATGCAAATACTATCATGACCAACCCTTTGCTCGAAGAAATAACCTGTAAAAGACACGTGATTAGACCTTTCAGTCAAAACAATAAAACGCCTTGCAAGGCTATCACGTTGGCAGCTGGAGAATAAAAGTAACAGATGCAGGCTGAATTAACAGCCTACAAACTGTCACAACTTTGATTTAAGGTACAACTTTGCTTCATTAAAAGAAATGTTTAGCAGATGGTTTCAACGAAGTGGCCATGCAGACACAAAACATCTGCAGGAGCAAAATAGCATCTAATTTAAAACTGGACACTTACTGCTGCTTGCAGATATAGAAAACAATGACTAATCAATAATAAGTCAATACAGCAAGTGGGCCATTTAAGAAGGGATTACTCTTCAACTTCACAGAGTATGCAGCAGGAAAAGGACCTGTTACAGAACATTACTTCCTAAAGTGTTCATTAAAACAAAAATGATATAATCGTTAGGGGGAAAAACAGCTAAGCTGTAATAAAAAGATAAAAGGCATACTGATGCAAACATTAACTGAAACTTCCATTTCTCCCACTGTAACCACAAAAGTCATGAAGATCCATGAAACTCTAGTCCTCAGGAATGTCAGAACAACAATTAAGAAAAAGTTTTTGCCTATTAGGTGTCCTTAGTAAGATACCAAAATTGTCTATACAAACGTGCCGTAGTAGCAGCGAGGATAGAACTATTTTGTAGAATGTAGATGACAGTTATTGTCAGCCTGCTGAAAAACAATGATAGAAGCCACGGCCCAGTTGTTACTGATTTCCTAGACTGGTGCAGTAAGTGTTTTCTTGAGATGAACATTGCTAAAACAAAAGACATGATCATTGATTTTCAAAAAACAGTGCTCCCAGTCAAGAGGTAACAGTTTTAAAAGGTCATTATGGCCACCAAATCTGTCAAATGATCATGATGTAGTCAGTATTCATCCTGGACAAGCATGTTTAGTGGCACTGAAGTGCTTACAATTACAAAGTGATTACAAATCCAACATTTACTTCAAAAAAATACCTTTGATCGGCACCAGATTTACAAATAGTCACTGTCACACTTTTTCTTCTTTACAAGTTGAGTGTGTCAGCACATATAAATATTTGGAATGGCCTTCAACTGAGCTTTGAGGCAACTGCGACACTGTGTACAAAAGGGACGCCAGCGCCTGTATGCCTGAGAAAACGGTCCGCTTTTACACTGAACCGAACCATGCTGACCTTGTTTTATCATGCTTTTATAGAATCAGTTTTATTCTTTTGTCTTGTTTCATGGTTTGGAAGGTGTGTCCCTCAAAACAAAATTCGTTAAAAAAACCGAATTGTGAAGCCAGAATCTCTGTATACTAAACAGATACAGAGGACAGTTGGTTCGATTATGAGAGACGACTCCCTACCATCTTCATGGTGAGTTTCACCTGCTCCCCTCAGGTCAAAGGGTTTAGGGTACCAGCTTGTAAAACCAAACGTTACAACAGCTTGTACCAGCAGCCATCAGTGCTGTTGACAAGTAACAGAAACTTAAATATAACTTATGTATTTATTTTTTGTATAGTTTCTTTTACCTTGTTTTAATGAACAGCACATTTTTATTTATTTATTATCCTTTGGCTTGGTATGACATGTTTTTAGACTTTTTATATATTGATGTTTTAACTTATCTTGCTTTTTATTTCATCTTGGGGCCGTCCTTGTTCTTTTAGCACTGTCACGTTGTCTTGTTCTGTGTGTTTACAAAATGAGATGACTCATTCACTGTAAACCAAATTTACCCAAGGGTATAATAAATTGAATCTTGAACTCTACCACAGTCAGAGTTTCAATATGATGTCAATATGAGTTTCAATATGACGCGTGGACGGTCCGCGCGTCGGGACGCAGCCGGGCGCGGTGCGGTGGCACAGGAAAAACACCTCCGTGTTGATAACCATTGTAAAATCCAGGTGGCTTTTGATGGCTTTCAGTGGAGTGAGTATATGAGAAATTGTTTAACAGCTGGACATGTTCCAACGGGAGGTGTTTTTCCCTGTGGCGGAGCGTCGCGGGCGCTGCGAGCCGCGCTGCAATCCGTCCGCACGTCTTTCATTAAAAAAATCTCCTTTAACAGTGGAATATCCGGATAAAATGCTGAAACTGACTTCTTCTGAATCTTCTCTGTTCTCTCACGACGTCCTGGATCAATAGAGCCTGAAATGTGCTTGAAACCGGCTGACGACGGCGCCTGAGAGCGCTGCGCGACGTCTCGCACCGTGGGAAGTCCTTAAAGCGACAGTATCACCTCAAAATCTCTCATCAGCCGTTAAAATTTTCACTGAAAACCAGCTTAATTTTTCGAACCGTGTCCACTTCGATGTGTCTCACAGGTTTAGAAAAAATTTTGATCAAACAAAGCGCCAGTCTCCCAGCAACTTCTCAGACAAAGGAATTCCGATGAGGGGCTGGACGACTCCGCCCACAAGGAGTGCTCACAGGCGAATGACGTCACCGACAGGCGTGGAAAAACTCACGCATGCGCACGAGGGTTCAAGCATGTCTGACATAAAAACATATGAATGAAATCCATATAGTTTTTGAAAAAAATAAAAAGGACCTATACTTTATTGACAAACCTCGTAAGTCAAAGCCGGAGCAGATGGTGAGAAAAAGAACAACGAAAAATAGAATCAAAATCCTGGTCAGGGCCAAAACCTGACACTTCTATTGAACTTGCTAAATAAAATCACACACATGCACACTTTTAATATAGAGATGATTTACCACCCCCTACTGGAATGGCATACGAGTCTGGAATGTAATAATCAACATCCATTATTCAGTGTTAGCTAATATCTGTAGTTTTGGCAGTGTTCATCCTTGACTCACTGCAATACATAAGCATACCAAACGGCAAACGTCAGCTCTTCAGTTTGTCCATGATGGAAGCTACAAATACGGGCGCATGCACACAGAGCTTTTTGTCTTTTCTACATTGCGTTGCAAGCAAGCGCTTTTATTTTTACACACCCACAAACAGAGACTGTGGTGGAAGACATCAAACGCACTGTAATTCTCACTCATTGTAACGACAACACCCCTTGCACCTAGAGTTCAAACTGCTTCCATCTAGCCGTAGCTACTTGTTTTTAAACACTGAGTGCCTTACCTAGTTCTACTGATTATATATTAAGGTCAGTGAAACTCTGGACTGAAGAGGCCACTGAGAGGCTGAGGGACTGTTTCAGAACCACAGACTGGAGCATGTTTCAAAACTCCCATGGTGAAGACATCAACGGCCTGACCCAGTGTGTCACTGACTACATGAACTTCTGTGTGGAGAGAACTGTGCCCACGCGGAGGGTAAGGTGCTTTCCCAACAACCACCCCTGGGTGCCCCCCGAGCTGAAGGTCCTGATGAACCAGAAGAAGAGGGCTTTCAACTAGGGAGACAGAGAGGAGCAGCATGGAGTCCAACAGGAACTCCAGTGGAGGATCCAGACAGCCAAGAAGGAGTATGGAAGGAAGATGGAGGAGCAGCTGGCCCAGAACAACGTCAGGGACGTGTGGAGATGCCTCAAGACCGCCTCCGGATTTGGGCAGGGTGCCAGCAGGACTGCAGATGGAGATTCTCGGTTTGCAGAGGAGCTAAACAGTTACTTTAACCGTTTTGGCTCCTCCACACCTGCCCCCCCCCCCCCCCCCGCCTGCTCCTGGCTCTCCACACGTCTCCAGCAGCCAGCCCTCCAGTCCCTCTGACCCCTCACCTTCTTCCCCCAGTCACCTCCACTGCACCCCGGACTTTGTCCCTCCTCTCACCCGGACTGTATTCAGCACCAACCCACCTCAGCTTCCCCCTCCCTCCCCCTCACTGTGACTCCAACTGAGGTGAGAGGCCAGCTCCTGCGGCTGAAGCAGAGGAAAGCAGCAGGACCTGATGGGATCTCCCTGGGCTGCTGAGGACCTGTGTAGATGACCTCTGTGAGGTCCGCAGCCACATCTTTAACAAGAGCCTCAGCCTGGGGGTGGTCCCACCCTGTGGAAGACCTCCTGTGTGGTCCCGGTTCCAAAACACCGCACGCCAAGGAACCGGCCCGCTACAGACCAGTTGCCCTGACCTCCCACCTCATGAAGACCATGGAGCAATTCGTCCTGTCTCACCTCCACACTGTGGTGAGCGACATCCTGAACCCGCTGCAGTTCGCCTACAGGTCCAACATCGGGGTAGATGATGTTGTCATTTACCTGCTGCAGTGGGTGCTCACCCACCTGGAGACCGGTGGGAGCACTGCGAGAGTCATGTTCTTTGATTTCTCCAGCACTTTCAACACCATCAAACCGGTGCTGCTGTGGGCGAAGCTGGAGGACGCAGGTGTGGATGGACATCTCGCCGCCTGAACCATCGACTACCTCATTGACCGCCAGCAGTACATGCGGCTGCCCAGCTGTCAGTCTGAGGTGGTAAGGTGCAGCACTGGGACCCCCCAGGACACCGTCCCCTCACCTTTCCTCTTCAGCCTTTCCAGCCATCTCCAGAAGTTCTCTGATGACTCCACCATTGTGGGTCGTGTGTCTGAGGGGAACGAGCTGGAGTACCGGTCGGTCATCACAGACTTTGTGGACTGGTGTGAGCGCAACCACTTGTGTCTCAACACCAACAAGACGAAGGAGATGGTGATCGACGTCATGAGGAAACCACCACCTCACCCACCGGAGAACATCCGGGGGGAGGACATAGAGACCGTGGACAGTTTCAAATACCTGGGTGTTCACCTCAACAACAAACTGGACTGGACTCAACACTAACATCCTGTTCAAGAAAGGCCAGAGTCACCTCCACCTCCAGAGGAGACTGAGATCTCTGGAGTGAGCAGGCCTCTGCTTAAGACCTTCTATGACTGTTGTAGCCTCTGCTCTCCTCTATGCTGTTGTCTGTTGGACCTCGGGCAGCACAGAGCTGGAGAGAAAGAGACTGAACAAGCTGGTCGGGAAGTCCAGCTCTGTCCTGGGCTGTCCTCTGGGCTCTTTGAAGGAGGTGGCTAAGAGGAGGGTGTTAGCCAAGTATAAATCCATCATGGACAACTCCTCTCACCCTCTGCACCGGACTGTAGTGGAGCTGAGTAGCTTCTTCAGTGACAGACTGAGGCACCCTCAGTGCAAGAAGGAACGATACCAGGTCGTTCATCCCTGCTGCTGTCAGACTGTACAATAACACTGAAATAACCACATGCAATATTATTAATATGTCCACATATCATGAGCAATAACTCGTTTACAAGCACTAATGTCACCTTATCACATCTAAACTCCATTTCACATATTGTAAAGAAGATGCTCCTATCTCTTTTTCAATCCCAATCATGTTTATATATGAGGTCTGTTGGAAAACTATCCAACCTTTTTGTTTTTTGCAAAAACTATATGGATTTGATTCATGTGCGCTTGCATCAGCCAAGCTTGAACCTTTGTGCGCATGCGTGAGTTTTTTCACGCCTGTCGGTTGCATCATTTGCCTGTGAGCACGCTTTGAGTGAGCAGTGGTCCAGCCCCCTCATCGGATTTTCATTGCAAGGAAAATGTTTGAACAATTTGGAGCTTTGCTGCATCAAATTTTTCCAGAAACTGTGAGAGACAGCCAGGTGGAAACCATTCGGAAGATTCAGACGGCTTTCAGGGACGATTCTATGGGGATCACACAGATTAAGGAGTGTTACAACCGGTTTAAAGACGGGCATGTTGTAACATGCCCAGCTCTTGCACCATTCGGAAGATTCAGACGGCTTTCGGTGGCATTTCAGTCGTGTGACTATCCGAGAAATTGTGGACAAGATGGACATGCCACAACATGTCCTGTGAGGCTTCATCACGGCGTTGCTTTTTGTTTGCTTTATTATTGTTATTGCTTATCTTTGCACACGCTGTTTGATGCACATTTTCCTCTACTCGCACTCATCTTGTGTGTTTTTTTAAGAGCTGATGTAACATGTGAATTTCTCCACTGTGAGACCAATAAAGTCTTATATTATGTCCACTGTCTGGTGAGTTTTCATGTCATATGTAAGTTTATGTATGTATGAATGCGTTCTTTTTGCTGGATGCACAACAAAATACCCCACTGAGGATAATTAAGACACCTTGATAACATGACAAATAAATTGACTAACTACAAAAACGCAATGAATCAATAAGACTAACACTATTAAAATTACATGAACAACAATAACATTTAAAACCTCAAAACCAAAAACTCCCATGGTGCTTTGCAGCACAACATCCATTGTTCACTGTTAGCTAATATCGCTGATTTCTAGTTCGAATTAGTCCGATGAACTTTTTTTTTCAGCGTTCATCCTTGACCCAAAATACAAAAGCATACCAAATGGCAAATGTGAGCTCTTCCCTGTTTCTCCAAGATCGAAGCTATATACATGCACGCATACAGAGGCCAGTTAGCTATAATATCGATGGACATAGCATTTGCTCCCTTCTTCAAAAATGAGACAGTAGCTTTAACCCAATGAGGCAGTGAGTGGTGTCAGAAATGTAACACTATGAGACAAAGTGTAAATGTAAATTTACACACAGTAGCTTTTATCCAGTGAGGCAGTAAGCGGTGTCAGGAAATTTAACACTGTAAAGCCCGTCACAGTGGCGTATTCGTAGAGCTGTTCATTACAGCGTATTGTCTACGCTGTAATGAGCAGCTCTCCGCCCACTTCATGAGGAGTTTTTTTCTCAATATGCAGCAATATGTTGAGGACCACGTGCGTAGGATGGAAGAAATTAAACATGCTTAATTTTCTTTGGCGTACAGCACAGTATGGAGCCTTCATGCGACTACACACACACGAGATAGAGAGAGAGAGAGACTATCAATAAAAGCGCTCTCTCCCAGTTTAACAAGTCACAGCATTTCGTTCAGGGCAGCCTTTACCACAGCCAGACTCAGCAGCATCTGGACACAATGAAAGTGATCAGCCAAGACAAAAAAAAAAAAAAGATAATGTTAAATGACTGTTTTTGAGCCGCACCATGCAGTAGAGAACAGAGCGCAGTTCCACAGAGGCAGAAAATAGCACTGAAACTGGTGCAACATGGCACACGCGACTGTGTGCACACATTAAACGCGAACACATGCAGCTGCAAGTATGAACGAACACTGTTAAAGGCTGAGTACGCGCGTATTTCAGGCGTATTTAAATGAAACAACGCTGCAATGAGCAGCTCTACGAATACGCCACTGTGACAAAGGCTTAAGAAAAGAGTGTAAATGTAAATTTACACATAGGAGCCTTAACCCAGTGAGGCAGAAAGCTGCATCAGATACTCTCATCTGACAGTATTTTTTTTCAACATTTTTGAGTACATTACTGCATTAACAATGTAATAACTGTCTTATTTGAACAAGAGTTGAACCTGCACTGATTTCATTGTTAAACTGGCTCTTAAAAGGACGAAAAACTTTCTGAATCAGTTTTTCACACTTTCCTGTTTCACAAAGTGACGCTGTGTGACAAAGACTGATAGTTTAAGACAGTTAAATTGCTCTGTTGCTCGAAGTCCTCTGTTTACCAATGATCACGTGATCATTGGTAAACAGCTTACAGTTCCTTGAAAACTATTATCTTTTGTTTTCATGTGAAAATGAGTGTCTCTCCCCCCCTTCTGTCCTGCCCTCTCTCACTTTCCTCCCCCTCCTTCCCTCGCTCAGCTTCAAAGCAACACCAACTCCTGTTTTCTTCTCAGCAAAACAGAGCTTTTCGGAAACATGAAGCATTTAAACTGTAAAATAAACAACTAATTTCTGAATGTAACAGCAGCTATGGAGACAGGAGAAGGTCTGGATAATTTAATGAAGATTTTGATGGTGTTTTTTCCCCCCCTTTTACTCAGACCGAGAGACACTCAAGGAGGAAAAAAGGAAAAAAAAAAAAAAAATCTGACCAAAATGTTTTTTTCATGGCCAAATCATAAGCCGTTCACCATCGACCATTTTATAGAAACCCTTCTGTGATAGCGTCCTAGAGTTTAAGGTAAAACAAGGTGGAGACGGCTCAGAAAATAGCAAATTGTTCTCCTGCTGAACAAGATTATATTTCACTCACTAACCATTGCTGCTCTTTTCCAATAGTTATATTACAGAAAGGCTTTAACCTACACATTTAAATACCGCAAGATAAACACATCTCATCTTTTCCTGAGCTTTTACTTCATTCTATA
Organism: Thalassophryne amazonica; assembly: GCF_902500255.1. NCBI lineage: Eukaryota > Metazoa > Chordata > Actinopteri > Batrachoidiformes > Batrachoididae > Thalassophryne > Thalassophryne amazonica. The sequence continues at coordinate 123,912,392 of NC_047104.1, forward strand.
AGGATTTCCCCGGATCCGGGTTTTAACTGTCTTTCAACCAGTGTCATGTTAATTTCTCCAACAGATAGTGTCCTCAGTTATTTTACTCACCTGCATCAGATGAGTGACTGATTATTGACAGACTATTTCAATCAATCAATCAATCAATTTTTTTTATATAGCGCCAAATCACAACAAACAGTTGCCCCAAGGCGCTTTATATTGTAAAGCAAGGCCATACAATAATTATGGAAAACCCCAACGGTCAAAACGACCCCCTGTGAGCAAGCACTTGGCTACAGTGGGAAGGAAAAACTCCCTTTTAACAGGAAGAAACCTCCAGCAGAACCAGGCTCAGGGAGGGGCAGTCTTCTGCTGGGACTGGTTGGGGCTGAGGGAGAGAACCAGGAAAAAGACATGCTGTGGAGGGGAGCAGAGATCGATCACTAATGATTAAATGCAGAGTGGTGCATACAGAGCAAAAAGAGAAGAAACAGTGCATCATGGGAACCCCCAGCAGTCTACGTCTATAGCAGCATAACTAAGGGATGGTTCAGGGTCACCTGATCCAGCCCTAACTATAAGATTTAGCAAAAAGGAAAGTTTAAGCCTAATCTTAAAAAGTAGTAAGCACTAAGTCAATCAATCAATCAATCAATTTTATTTATATAGTGCCAAATCACAACAAACAGTTGCCCCAAGGCGCTTTATATTGTAAGGCAAGGCCATACAATAATTACGTAAAAACCCCAACGGTCAAAACGACCCCCTGTGAGCAAGCACTTGGCGACAGTGGGAAGGAAAAACTCCCTTTTAACAGGAAGAAACCTCCAAGAGAACCAGGCTCAGGGAGGGGCAGTCTTCTGCTGGGACTGGTTGGGGCTGAGGGAGAGAACCAGGAAAAAGACATGCTGTGGAGGGGAGCAGAGATCAATCACTAATGATTAAATGCAGAGTGGTGCATACAGAGCCAAAAAGGAAAGAAACACTCAGTGCATCATGGGAACCCCCCAGCAGTCTAAGTCTATAGCAGCATAACTAAGGGATGGTTCAGGGTCACCTGATCCAGCCCTAACTATAAGCTTTAGCAAAAACGAAAGTTTTAAGCCTAATCTTAAAAGTAGAGAGGGTGTCTGTCTCCCTGATTCGAATTGGGAGGAGAGGAGCCTGAAAGCTGAAGGCTCTGCCTCCCATTCTACTCTTACAAACCCTAGGAACTACAAGTAAGCCTGCAGTCTGAGAGCAAAGTGCTCTATTGGGGTGATATGGTACTATGAGGTCCCTAAGATAAGATGGGACCTGATTATTCAAAACCTTATAAGTAAGAAGAAGAATTTTAAATTCTATTCTAGAATTAACAGGAAGCCAATGAAGAGAGGCCAATATGGGTGAGATATGCTCTCTCCGTCTAGTCCCGTCAGTACTCTAGCTGCAGCATTTTGAATTAACTGAAGGCTTTTCAGGGAACTTTTAGGACAACCTGATAATAATGAATTACAATAGTCCAGCCTAGAGGAAATAAATGCATGAATTAGTTTTTCAGCATCACTCTGAGACAAGACCTTTCTAATTTTAGAGATATTGCGGAAATGCAAAAAAGCAGTCCTACATATTGTTTAATATACGCTTTGAATGACATATCCTGATCAAAAATGACTCCAAGATTTCTCACAGTATTACTAGAGGTCAGGGTAATGCCATCCAGAGTAAGGATCTGGTTAGACACCATGTTTCTAAGATTTGTGGGGCCAAGTACAATAATTTCAGTTTTATCTGAGTTTAAAAGCAGGAAATTAGAGGTCATCCATGTCTTTATGTCTGTAAGACAATCCTGCAGTTTAGCTAATTGGTGTGTGTCCTCTGGCTTCATGGATAGATAAAGCTGGGTATCATCTGCGTAACAATGAAAATTTAAGCAATGCCGTGTAATAATACTGCCTAAGGGAAGCATGTATAAAGTGAATAAAATTGGTCCTAGCACAGAACCTTGTGGAACTCCATAATTAACCTTAGTCTGTGAAGAAGATTCCCCATTTAGATGAACAAATTGTAATCTATTAGATAAATATGATTCAAACCACCGCACGCAGCGCAGTGCCTTAATACCTATGGCATGCTCTAATCTGTAATAAAATTTTATGGTCAACAGTATCAAAAGCAGCACTGAGGTCTAACAGAACAAGCACAGAGATGAGTCCACTGTCTGAGGCCATAAGATCATTTGTAACCTTCACTAATGCTGTTTCTGTACTATGATGAATTCTAAAACCTGACTGAAACTCTTCAAATAGGCCATTCCTCTGCAGATGATCAGTTAGCTGTTTTACAACTACCCTTTCAAGAATTTTTGAGAGAAAAGGAAGGTTGGAGATTGGCCTATAATTAGCTAAGATAGCTGGGTCAAGTGATGGCTTTTTAACTTACGGGTTATCTGCTTTAAGCTGCGAGTTTGTGATTTATACCATGGAGTCAGGCACTTCTGATTTAAAGCTCTCTTTTTCAGAGGAGCTACAGCATCCAAAGTTGTCTTCAATGAGGATGTAAAACTATTGACGAGATACTCTATCTCACTTACAGAGTTTAGGTAGCTACTCTGCACTGTGTTGGTATATGGCATTAGAGAACATAAAGAAGGAATCCTATCCTTAAACCTAGTTACAGTGCTTTCTGAAAGACATCTAGTGTAATGAAACTTATTCCCCACTGCTGGGTAGTCCATCAGAGTAAATGTAAATGTTATTAAGAAATGATCAGACAGAAGGGAGTTTTCAGGGAATACTGTTAAGTCTTCAATTTCCATACCATAAGTCAGAACAAGATCTAAGATATGATTAAAGTGGTGGGTGGACTCATTTACATTTTGAGCAAAGACAATTGAGTCTAATAATAGATTAAATGCAGTGTTGAGGCTGTCATTCTCAGCATCTGTGTGGATGTTAAAATCGCTCGCTATAATTATCTATCTGAGCTAAGCACTAAGTCAGACAAAAGGTCTGAAAATTCACAGAGAAACTCACAGTAACGACCAGGAGGACGACAAATAACAACAAATAAAACTGTTTTTGGGACTTCCAATTTGGTTGGACAAGACTAAGAGTCAAGCTTTCAAATGAATTAAAGCTCTGTCTGGGTTTTTGATTAATTAATAAGCTGGAATGGAAGATTGCTGCTAATCCTCCGTCTCGGCCCGTGCTACGAGTGTCCTGGCAGTTAGTGTGATTCGGGGGTGTTGACTCATTTAAACTAACATATTCATCCTGCTGTAACCAGGTTTCTGTAAGGCAGAATAAATCAATATGTTGATCAATTATTATATCATTTACTAACAGGGACTTAGAAGAGAGAGACCTAATGTTTAATAGACCACATTTAACTGTTTTAGTCTGTGGTGCAGTTGAAGGTGCTATATATTTTTTCTTTTTGAATTTTTATGCTTAAACAGATTTTTGTGGTTATTGGTGGTCTGGGAGCAGGCACCGTCTCTACGGGGATGGGGTGACAGGGGGAGAGAAGCTGCAGAGAGGTGTTGAAGACTACAAGTCTGAACCTCTGACCAAACTCTTATGAACCCATAAAAAGAAGATAAAAGTGACTAATTTAACATCAGGAGGAGTGAAAAATCACATATCAAATGGACACAATAGTGGCAGCCTCCAAGTCACAGGACTACATGTGCTAACACGATTTAATCCATAAATGATTAATCTGCAGCTGGGAAACATCAAAATAGGCTAAATGACATTCTCTATGTACCATATAGGTTTCTTGTTGCTGTAACAAAAAGTCCATCTTGTCTTAAAATGCTACAATGGAATCCATCATATAATTATAAATGAGCAGAGAGCACAGACCCCGATAAATTAAGGCTCTAGGGAACCTGTGATAAACATTATCACTTAATATGACTCAGTGTGTGAATATTACATGCAACTGGATTACACATTAAGTAATTCATACAACAACTGTGCTAACTGAAAAGGCACTCAGTAGAGTGCTGGTCTTTACCGATGTGTTCTCTAAGCAACAACACCATCTTGTGGTGAGCAGAGTGAACCAACAACACTTTCAGGGGAACAAAAGACATTTCAACAAATGTTTACACTGCCCACACATCCAGAGTCACAGCGGTAACTGAGACTGTTCCTAAACCAAACCTTAGCTAAAGGTTTCAGCGATTATCAAACCCGCTGCTGTGTTCTTTAATAAGACTGAAACTCCCTAACAAGCATGATGGATGTTGTTCCGGAGGCAAACCCGTGCTTATACCACAAGAAAGCAGAAGCAGATTTTCTTCCCAGATCAATGAAATACGATACATAGAGCGTTACCGTTATTCTGTGAAAGAATAAAACAGCCGACCAGTGAAGGCAGACTGTATTACAGGTAACACAAGCACACATACATGGAAAACAACTGTGGAGCATCAGCACGTTTATCTTGCCCTAATTAGTTCAACATGTACTACTAATGCTTCCAACAAAGTAAATGAAAAGTAAGTTGAAAACAAACAAAAAAATGTTTCTAAACAATGCCTTACAACTATAACAAAACTGACAATTTTGTATATGAATTCCTTACAGCATCGCAAAAAAAAAAAATCTTATTTCCAGGCTCTGGAAAAGTTGAGCATGTACTGTGTAAAATGATGGAAGTGAATAAATAAATGAGTCCATCTCGTCCAGGATGCCATCCTTGTAACTAACCAAACAAAGGGCCATATAAAGAGGAAAACTTAAAATTTGGTGAACTGTGACATTCCCTTGCAATCAATATCCCACAGACCTGCCTGTCATCTGCTGGATGGTTCGTGGATGTCGGATGGACGATGGATTAGCAGGATTAGTTTGCACAATCTGTCACGCTTAGTTATCAAGTTACAGGGTAACGGGTCACATGTCACAGAATCCAAAGGGTGCTGACCTTGTCTGACCATTACTTTAGAGGCAAAACATTCAACACGATCAAAACAATTTCATTTATTAATCCTATTAGCCCAAACAATAATTTGCATCACTTTACAACAAAATTGCAGAAATTTTAACTTTTGATCCTGGTGGTTTTTAACACCAGAACATGCAATCACAGACAATCCAAACTATACTGTTTTGGAATGGTTATAATCTGTCGAACAATGTGGTATACTATTCAATATAATAGGAGTAGTTTTACATTTTGACAACTGTGTAATTCTTCATTGACCCTGACCTAGCTACAGATGCCACCCAGAGATGACTATCATACATTTGTGTGTGCCTTGTTATACTGAGGCCAGATTATAAGTGTTCTTTATTCTCCTTGAGTGGTACTGAGGAGGTAAAAAATGATGACTGATTCATGGACTATTTTAACGCTGGTCTTTTACACACTTGATACTGTCCAGGTTGTTTAATCGCTCTATATCAGTGGCAGCCACTCTTCCACGCTCGTTAATGACTCAATGCACAAAGCCCGAACCATACTCAGGGATTAAAAGCAAAAAATAATAATCTGATTTTTTTTCACTACCAACCATAAGCTGTTAACATCTACATTTTTATAGAAACCCTTTTGCGTTCACTTCCAAGCGTGAAAAAAGGTTGAGAAGACTAAGAAAAACAAAAAACAAACAAAAAACAGCAAATTGTTCTCCTGCTGAACAAGATTATACATGTATAATCTTATGTTAGTTTAATCTTATGTATAATCTTATTTTATGATCTTATGTTAATGAGACCCTTGCATGGTATCATTAACATAAGATCACTGTCCTCAAAATCAATGTTGATAAATGATCTAATTATTGATATCACTTAGATATGATTGGGTTATGTGAAACCTGGCTTAAACCTACAGCTGACCTCCCTTAAATGAGGCCTGCCCACCAGCATGTACATTTAGTCACGTCCCTCAAGATGCGAAGCAAGGCGGGGGTGTTGCTCCTATTTATAAATCAAGGTCTAGCTTATTAGCTGTTGGGGGTGACAAATATAACTCGTTTTAGCATCTGATTCTCCACTCTGCTCAGGATATTACACATTGCCAAGGTCAGAAGAATAAAAATCAGCCATATTACTTTGTCACTGTATATAGGCCTCCTGGCCCATATTTTGAATTCTTACATGAATTTGGTGCGTTCATCTCTAACTTGTCAACTAGTGCAGATAAAATTCTGATCATTGGTGACTTTAATGTTCATATAAATAAGCCTTCTGATCCCCTCTGCAAATCATTTACGGAAAGTGTAGATACATTAGGATTTCGGCAATGCATTTGGGATTCTACACACATTAGTGGAAATACCCTGGATCTGGTTCTCGCACGTGGTATTGCTGTCACGAATATTGACATCATGCCTCTTACATCAGTGGTCTCTGATTACTCAATTATTAAGTTTACAGTTTCGCTGCCGTGTTTAGTGGAACAACAAACTTTATATATTACTACGGCGATGCATCAACTCCTCAACTAAGACTGAACTCGAAGCTAGACTGCCTGATGTCTTAGCTTCACATTTGACAAATACCCAGTCAGTAGACAGACTTGTGGATAGTTTAAACTTAGTGCTCAAAACTGCACTCGACATGATTGTGCCACGTCTGTTAAAACCGTGCTCCCCCAAATCACAGTCACCTTGGTTCAATGATTACCTGCGTGACCTCAAGCATAGAGGTCTAGAACGGAAATGGCATAGTTCAAAACTACAAGTATTCCACCTTGCGTGGCATGATGCTATCTTAGACTATAAGCATGCATTATTGGCTACAAAGCAAACCTTTTACTCTGATTTGATCAACAAAAACAAGCATAACTCAAAGTACTTGTTCGACATGGTGGCAACACTTATTAGTGGACAACCACCTGTAGTTCGGTCTCCTTTTACAACACAAGATTTCCTGGATTACTTTGAGAAGAAAATAGAAGACATCAGGTTCAACATATCCCAGCATGCCTTTACCCAGCCACTACACCCTACTATTGAGGTGGACGCCACTACTGAGGTATTACGTAAATTTAAAGAATTTGAGAGTATCTCACAAGGCATGCTGACGAAAGTCGTAACATCAACAAAAAGCACAACCTGTTTATTTGATCCTATACCAACAAAACTGTTAAAGGACATGTGGCCCACTGTTGGGCTGACTGTTCAGAAAATTATTCATCTTTCTTTAACTTCTGGATCTGTTCCTAAATGCTTCAAATCTGTAGTGATTAAACCATTACTTAAACCTAATCTTGACCCTAGTGTATTGAAAAACTATTGGCCAACATCAAATCTATCATTTTGCTCTAAAATTCTGGAAAAAGTGGTGTCACGGCAGCTCGTAGACTATCTTACTGAGAATAATCCTTTGAGCCACTGCAGTCTGCTTTATAAAATATCATTCCACAGAGACAGCTCTCACAAAAGTGGTGAAGGATCTTCTTACAATGGATTCGGACACCACTACGGTTCTGTTGCTGTTAGATCTCAGTGCTGCATTTGATACAGTGGATCATCATATTGTACTTGATAGGCTGGAAAATCATTTTGGGATTACTGGGAGTGCCCTTGCATGGCTGACGTCATACTTGACAAGTCGTTCTCACTGTTTTTTGTACAGTAACACTACCTCTAACCTTAGTGACAAAAATTTGGGGTTCCACAGGGGTCTGTCTCAGGCCCCCTACTTTTCCCTTTATATAGCACCCCTTGGGCAAATATTGCGGCGTTTTGGGATTACCTTTCACTGCTATGCTGATGATACTCAGTTATACATGCCGATAACTGCTGGTAATCTCGTTCACATAAAATCCTTACAAGATTGCCTTGCAGCAGTGAGAAGTTGCATCTCGAGAAACGTCCTACTTTTAAACTCTGATAAGACTGAAATGATGGTTCTTGGTCCAGTGAGACATCGGCATCAATTTGACCAGTTAACACTCAGCCTAGGCTCGTGCATCATACATCACACTGACAAAGTGAGGAACCTTGGGGTAATTTTTGATCCTACGTTGTCCTTTGGCCCCCACATTAGAAATTACAAGGACTGCTTTCTTCCACCTGCAAAATATAGCGAAGATTCGTCCCATCCTGTCTATGGCTGCTGCTGAGACCCTGATCCATGCGTTTATCTCTTCTAGATTGGACTACTGCAATGTTTTATTTCTATTTTACCGCAGTCTAGCATTAGGGCTCTCCAACTGGTTCAAAATACTGCAGCGAGACTTTTGACACAAAGCAGAGATGTTCAATAAAATTCAGATTGGACTCTGGTTGGGCCACTCAAGGACATTCACAGAGTTGTCCTGAAGCCACTCCTTTGATATCTTGGCTGTGTGCTTAGGGTCATTGTCCTGCTGAAAAATGAACCGTCGCCCCAGTCTGAGGTCCAGAGCGCACTGGAGCAGGTTTTCATCCAGGATGTCTCTGTACATTGCTGCATTTATCTTTCCTCAATCCCGACTAGTCTTCCAGTTCCTACCTCTGAAAAACATCTCCACAGCATGAGGCTGCCACCACCATGCATCACTGTAGGGATGGTGCCTGGTTTCCTTCAAACATGATGCCTGGCATTAATGCCAAAGAGTGCAAGATGTCTCATCAGACCAGAGAATTTGTTTCTTGTAGTCAGAATCCTTCAGGTGCTGTTTGACAAACTCCAGGTGGGCTGCCATGTGTCCTTTACTAAGGAGTGGTGCCCATCTGGCCACTCTACCACATAGGCTGGATTGGTGGATTGCTGCAGGGATGTTTGTTCTTCTGGAAGGTTATGCTCTCGCCACAAAAAAATGCTGGAGCTCTGACAGAGTGACCATTGGGTTTTTTGTCACCTCCTTGACTAAGGCCCTTCTCCCTCGAGCGCTCAGTTTAGATGGGCAGCCAGCTCCAGAAAGAGCCCTGGTGGATCTGAACTTAATGGACTTTGTGAACTGTATCCATTCCATATTAATAATTATGCTGTAGAAACATCAAGGATAATCAGTGGTAGGGTTGGGTATCGAGAACCAGTTCTTTTCGGGTATCCTTAAATGATTCAATCCACCAACATCAATAGCCTTTTTGCTTAATTTCTCATCAGTCCTTCAGAGCAGCCGTTGTTTTTGGGGGTGTTTGTCGGGAAAATGATCATGTCTACATTGATTACAGAACCCCTGCAGGGTCTGTAATCAACCGTTTCTGCAGCGTGGCTCTTCTTTGAAGCTTAAGCAATGAAGCATTGATACGACGCACTGCTTTGTTGATTCTTTGTTTTATTTTGCTTTGTCTTAATTTTTCCCTGCTAAAACCCCAAAGACCATATTTCTGAGCATATTTATGTTTTTTATGTTAAATTGACCTGTTCTTCTGAAACAATTGATAGTTGTATTTTATAACTTAAAAACGGGACCAAAGCTAACGCATTAGCATGTCTATGGCATTTTCAATGTTAAAGTTAGCATTAAGCTGTTCGCATCTCAGCACGTTTGTGTGCATTTGTTTTCTGTATAATGATTAATGGCTCAGCGTTTGTTCGTAAAAGAGTCAAATGTATTACAAATTGTAATATTTTTAAATTTATTTTGTTTATATATAATAATGGCAACAACAACAATAGTAATAACTAATAATACTACAGTACAATTTTAGAGAAAGAGACAAAAAGAACCTGATTAAAAACAGAAAATATAAAACCAACTGACAATGAACATAAATAAATACATACATACAGAAATGAATAAGTGTTTCCTGTGAACACCTCGTGACTCTTACACCTCCACTTCATCACGGTTTTATTTAAGTTTAATGACAATTTGTTTCAGTCAAACCATATTTTCAATGTGTTAATTTCTTCAGTGATTTCCTCCAGAACTATCTGCCAAACGAAAAACTGCTGCATCCTAGTAAGAGCACAATATACTGGCATGAATTTGAATAAGGAAAGTTGTTTTTGTTACATATCAAAATGGATGCTCCACTCACTGCAGTTTATTCTCTGGATTAGTCCCAGATTGCATTTCAGAGCTTCTAGAATTCAAACATTTTCATGTGGGTGGTGTTTCGGGGTAATTTTGAGTTACAGCTTTTTTGTTTTTCACCACTTTCATCCCTGAATATGTCAATTGTGAGTCACTTTTGCGCGGATTAAAGTTACTAACTGGGACTCCAGTCTTGTTGTGAGAAAGAAACGAGAATCATCCTCCGTTCTATTCACCAGCTACAAACGCTCTGCCAAGTCAAGTTAGAACGATAGAGTCCAGTCGGAATTGATAACATCAAAGTTAAACGCCGTTTAAATCAATTGACACCTCTTTCCAAATGCTGCAATCCAGGCAAACTGCTCTCGATCAAAATGTTATTTTTTTTCCTCCCAAAATGAGATGTCCTGCAGTGATGTGCAGCAGCCGGCTGGGCTCAGCATAGAGGTATGGAGAGACATTCATGCCAAAATCTCTGAAAGGAAATGCTTTTGACAAAAACTACAGATTGTATTTATTTTTATTTATGTCCAGAGATCAAGGATACAGTGAACAATTTCATATTTATTTATTTTAAGAGTCAATGAAATGTTGTTGACATAGAAAACCTGTAAAGCCTACTTTTAGTACACAGAAAATTCACAAGAGGTATCAATAAGGGAATCGATAAGGAATCGGATCGATAAGCAGAACTGATTGGCACTGATAGATAAAATCTTAACACCCATCCCTAATCAGTGGAAGCATGGTGTACCTGAGTTCAATTTTGAGCTTCATTTGCAAAGGCTGTGAATACTTACTGTACATGTGATTTCCCAAGTTTTTTTTGCATTTAATAAATTTGCAAAAATAGATAAAACTTTTTTCACATTGTCATTATGGGGGTACTGTGTGTTAAATGTTGAGGGGGAAAATGATTCCATCTATTCAAGAATAAGACTAACATAAAATGTGAAAAAAGTGAAGCACTGTGAAGACTTTCCAGATGCACTGTATACTCACTAACCATTGCTGCTCTTGTTTAAAGCAGCATCATATTATAGAAAAGCTTTAACCTACACTATTTAAATACTTCAGGATAAACACATTTTAAGAGGACAGCTTTTCTTGAGCTTTTACATGATTCAATAACAATTAAAGTCTTAGGCCTGTAACCAGGATCTGAAACGGGGGAGTTCTTTTTTGGTGAACATGAACCTTTGTGGGCAGGGACTTTGTGGGCTGGTCACGGACCCCAAAAAAAATTGGGGGGTGGGGTGATGTTCAGGGATGCATTCTGGAAGGTTTTTTGATTTATATTTCTCACCCCAATCCCCCTCAGTTTAGTTAGACTGCTTAATGTGTGTTGCATGTTGCATTTTCTTCTGCACATTTCCACCTTTCCTTTGCCTTTAACCAAAATTGACAACACCACCTACATGTTTGTTTGATAAGATTATTAACAAGAACTATCATGTTCATATTTTGGCTTCCCCCACCCTAACTGATCTGATTTTAAAGCTACAACCCAAATAGACTCAGCAATGCTGAATTTAGACATTACATAAAAAAAAGATATTGCTTCACATCCCACTTTAGTTAAGCAGAAAAGTTAAATCAACTAAACTTATCTTTATATGGCTCATCAATTAAACTTTGTCCAGAACTATAGTAAACATTAGGCCCAGAGTAATACTGATTTAATATTTTAGCTGTTAAAATAAAAATATTACTATTAGTATTACTACTATAAGTACTTGTAATATGAAAAATGTCTTCAAACATGAACCTTTAATCAAGGGGGTTGTGGAGGGCACCCCCCCCACAACACATTCTTTCCATCTGGATTCGCCCCTGGTTTGCAGTCTGAGTAGGAACAATCAAACATTTGCGTATTTATGTGGAAAGCGCGACATGACTGAAAGGTAAGAATGTTTTATCAGTGCATTTTTCATCATGCATCAAAAAGAAGAAATGTTTAAAAATGTTTGTGAAACTCCGCACTCTGTTCGCTGTGTTGTCATCACGCTGAAACACTCAAACACAGCCCCCTCCATCCTCCTGTAGAGTACAGAAAGTACACAGAGACTCGATGCCAGGAGAAAAAAAAAACAACAAAAAACAGTGTTCAAAAATAAATTTTTGAACATTTTGTGGCATCAGCACAAATGCTGCCTTTTATCAGCCCAACTAACAGAAATCTGGACACTTTTAATCCCTGCCTATTAGATAAACTGTTGCGACTGGCCTGGTCAGGGGGAACAGACCTTTTCGTAAAGCAAATTCATTAACGACGTGAATTATAGATCTGGGCGCAGTTTCATAAAGCAGACTAATCTTTTATTCTACTAAGCTTAGTAAATCGACTAAGGACAGTCACCCAACATTATCAGTCTAATCTCCATTTCACATCAATGGCTAAACTTGTAGAATAGCTATTTTACATTAGTCAACGATTTTCACAGTCATAGGGGCCTCACGAGTGCTATTGCCAAGCAACGCCTCCAATGCGTGACAGTTTTGTTTACTTCCGGATTGGTCAGTCTGCTATAAACATGACCAAGTCTGCTGCAGCAGAGGATAAGTGCTCCCGACCTTGGCATCCGCAAACATGTCCTATGGATTATTGTGGTCCTGAAACACTCGCTCTCGCTGCAAGTCTTCCTTCCTTCCTCCATCAAGTGGTGGTACATGATAGCCACCTTTTTGAGGCAAGATACTGAAGATTTGATGACTAAAATAAGATTAGCTCCTCTGTACCAGGCTAAAACCTTTAGTTGGGTTTACAACAGTTAAGGATCAAAGACTTGACAAAGGAAAATAAGGAATTTCTACCTGCACTGACTTCCAGGAGCTTTCTCTTTTTCTGATGCTCTCCAGTTTTTCACGCTCAGCTTTCTCCTTTGCTGCCCATGCTCTCCTCTGTTTCTCCTCAGATTCTCTCCGCCTGAGGTTCTCCTTCAGCGCTTGCTGTATTGAATGAGAGACAGAATAAGAGATATTACTAAATAGAGTTAATTGCATCAGAGGAGAGCATATGAAAGACATGGACAGCAGTTAAAGGCTGAAGACATCACTAGGCTGCATTCAAGTCAGATGAAGCTTCTCCAGTGCTGTGGTCACCCAGAAAGATAACGAAACAAAATTTATACACAAAAGATAAAAAAAAAAAAAAAGAGACGTACAATAACAGAAACATGAAAAAGAAGCCTTTCTGTCCATTTTTAAGGTAATTTCAGTTTAAAATATTAGTTGTCTCTCTTTCCTCATATTCATATTAAAAAATACTATTTTCAAAAATTACTGATGAGCTGATTTAGCATCATTTATCTTCTTTGTCAACATTACAATAAAGGTAAATCCTTACAGCACATCTCGAAACAAAGCAAAAACAATTTATGACAACATAGAAGTGTTTTCCTCCAGATCCTGTGTGTTTTTGTAGACATAATATGTTAGGGTCAGGAAAACCAGCTCACTTCAGATGACTAAAGATTGAACTCTGTCCAGTTTACAGCAGTTGAGTTCAACTGCAAGACTCAGCACCAACAGCAAACGGTTATGAAAGGTCTTAGTTATCGTGATGTAGGACGCTGATGATCTGAATCTACACAAAACATACATTTATATCAATCAAAATAAATTCCAAAGTCAAATGCAGAAGTTCTGTGAAGCACTGCAACAACAATTAGCATAAACGAACATGCATATATGCGTCCTGCTCATCACTCCAAGGGCCAATTAACAGACTCTGGTCTGTTTATAAATCAGAACATAGAGGGACATTGCAGGTAGGATGGTTCTGGAGACAAAGTCAGAGGTGAGGCAGAGATGATTCAGACATGTGCAGAGGAGGGACCCAGGGCAAATCAATCAATCAATCAATCAATCAATTTTTTTTTATATAGCGCCAAATCACAACAAACAGTTGCCCCAAGGCGCCTTATATTGTAAGGCAAGGCCATACAATAATTATGTAAAACCCCAACGGTCAAAACGACCCCTGTGAGCAAGCACTTGGCTACAGTGGGAAGGAAAAACTCCCTTTTAACAGGAAGAAACCTCCAGCAGAACCAGGCTCAGGGAGGGGCAGTCTCTGCTGGGACTGGTTGGGGCTGAGGGAGAGAACCGGAAAAAGACATGCTGTGGAGGGGAGCAGAGATCGATCACTAATGATTAAATGCAGAGTGGTGCATACAGAGCAAAAAGAGAAAGAAACAGTGCATCGTGGGAACCCCCCAGCAGTCTACGTATAGCAGCATAAATAAGGGATGGTTCAGGGTCACCTGATCCAGCCCTAACTATAAGCTTTAGCAAAAAGGAAAGTTTAAGCCTAATCTTAAAAGTAGAGAGGGTGTCTGTCCCTGATCTGAATTGGGAGCTGGTTCCACAGGAGAGGAGCCTGAAAGCTGAAGGCACTGCCTCCCATTCTACTCTTACAAACCCCAGGAACTACAAGTAAGCCTGCAGTCTGAGAGCGAAGCGCTCTATTGGGGTGATATGGTACTACGAGGTCCCTAAGATATAAGATGGGACCTGATTATTCAAAACCTTAGTAAGAAGAAGAATTTTAAATTCTTCTTTCTAGAATTAAAGGAAGCCAATGAAGAGAGGCCAATAGGGTGAGATATGCTCTCTCCTTCTAGTCCCCGTTAGTACTCTAGCTGCAGCATTTGAATTAACTGAAGGCTTTTTAGGGAACTTTTAGGACAACCTATAATAATGAATTACAATAGTCCAGCCTAGAGGAAATAAATGCATGAATTAGTTTTTCAGCATCACTCTGAGACAAGACCTTTCTAATTTTAGAGATATGCGTAAATGCAAAAAAGCAGTCCTACATATTTGTTTAATATGCGCTTTGAATGACATATCCTGATCAAAAATGACTCCAAGATTTCTCACAGTATTACTAGAGGTCAGGGTAATGCCATCCAGAGTAAGGATCTGATTAGACACCATGTTTCTAAGATTTGTGGGGCCAAGTACAATAACTTCAGTTTTATCTGAGTTTAAAAGCAGGAAATTAGAGGTCATCCATGTCTATGTCTGTAAGACAATCCTGCAGTTTAGCTAATTGGTGGTGTCCTCTGGCATCATGGATAGATAAAGCTGGGTATCATCTGAGTAACAATGAAAATTTAAGCAATGCTTTCTAATAATACTGCCTAAGGGAAGCATGTATAAAGTGAATAAATTGGTCCTAGCACAGAACCTTGTGGAACTCCATAATTAACTTTAGTCTGTGAAGAAGATTCCCCATTTACATGAACAAATTGTAATCTATTAGACAAATATGATTCAAACCACCGCAGCGCAGTGCCTTTAATACCTATGGCATGCTCTAATCTCTGTAATAAAATTTTATGGTCAACAGTATCAAAAGCAGCACTGAGGTCTAACAGAACAAGCACAGAGATGAGTCCACTGTCCGAGGCCATAAGAAGATCATTAGTAACCTTCACTAATGCTGTTTCTGTACTATGATGAATTCTAAAACCTGACAAACTCTTCAAATAGACCATTCCTCTGCAGATGATCAGTTAGCTGTTTTACAAACCCTTTCAAGAATTTTTGAGAGAAAAGGAAGGTTGGAGATTGGCCTATAATTAGCTAAGATAGGATAACAAATAACAAGGATGGTGAGAATGGAGCCACTTAACTGGAGGAAAAGGAGGCCAAAGAGGATGTTTAAGGATGTCCTGAGGGAGGACACCCTGATGGTAGCTTTGGTGGAAGAGGATGCAGAGGACAGGGTGAGATATAAATGGATGATCTGCTGTTGTGACCCCTAATGGTAACAGCCCAAAGAAAGTGTGTCAAAACACATCCCACTCACTGACAGCTCCCACTGACTTATTTTTCTGTTGAAAGACGTTTAAAAAAAAAATCATCAATGCCCATCTTTAAAGGGCAATGCTGTATTCGAATTATGAAATAAATTATTACATCCTGTATCACATGGTATTTTTTGTCAACTGGAAACTGTTATGACATCTGGACAGTGGACGGAAGACAAGGAAACTTGGGCTGAATCTCAATTCTACCCCTCGCCCCTTCCTCTCCATTTTGCGCGGGCACGAGAGACAGAGGGGTATCCCAATTCTCTTTTTGGAGTGAGGTGGAGGGGTAGGCGGAGGGCTACAAACCCCTTCAAACAAAGGGAATCTGGATGCACACTCCATTTAGAGGGGTAGGAGGAGCTTACCGCTGTCTCCACAGAAACAAAAATGGTGCCGAAAGAATTGCACAAATGTAAGCGGCTTTCATTACAAATTACACAGTTTAGAAAGTATTAACGTGCCAAAAAACTTTACCGGCAATTGTCAATGACAGCAGCATGTATGCTGCTGGATGCATGTTGTGTACACTGTCGTTCTGAAGAATATCCTAACTTCGCTCGTGCGTTGAGGCGTTATAAAGCATATACACACAAACGCTACGATAAGACACTTTTATATCTCACAATGGACAAAATCATGATAAAGGATAAGCACATTAATTTGTATGTTCAGAAATCTTTGGATAATAGCGATCCCTGCTGTTGGATTTCCAGGTCTGTAACACGTGTGTATTTTGTAAACAAACAGGGAGCCCAGAGCACACTCGTCACTTAAAAAGCTTTCAGGCAGAAAATGAGACGTTTCTGTGTTCTAAGCAGTCAGCTAAAGACCAATGGGAGTAAGTTGGAAAATATACACACATGTATATGTGGAAACATAACCTGATGCCTAATAGGAGGTTTCTTCCTGTTAAAAGGGAGTTTTTCCTTCCCACTGTCGCCAAGTGCTTGCTCACATGGGGTCGTTTTGACTAGGGGTTTTTACGTAATTATTGTATGGCCTTGTTTACAATATAAAGCGCCTTGGGGCAACTGTTTGTTGTGACTTGGCACTATATAAATAAAATTGATTGATTGATTGATTGATTAATAGGCTGCTATTATTTTTGTCAAGGAAATTTCTAAAGGAAATAGGGGTGGATGGAGTAGTCAACAGTTCCCAGGCTCCAAAAAATGGGAGAATTTGAAAAAGAAATATAAGGTTAATAGAACTAGATGCAACCCATAACATACAGTGAGGAAAATAAGTATTTGAACACCCTACGATTTTGCAAGTTCTCCCACTTACAAATCATGGAGGGGTCTGAAATTTTCATCTTAGGTGCATGTCCACTGTGAGAGACAAAAAAAAAAAAAAAATCCGGAAATCACAATGTATGATTTTTTAATAATTTATTTGCATGTTACTGCTGCAAATAAGTATTTCAACGCCTGCCAATCAGCAAAAATTCTGGCCCTCAAAGACCTGTTAGTCCGCCTCTAAAAAGGCCACCTCCACTCCACTTACTATTCCAAATGAGAAGAACCTATTTGAGGTCGTTAGCTGCATAAAGACACCTGTCCACCCCACACAATCAGTAAGACTCCAACTACTAACATGACTAAGACCAAAGAGCTGTCCAAAGACACCAGAAACAAAATTGTAGACCTCCACAAGGCTGGAAAGGGCTACGGGGCAATTGCCAAGCAGCTTGGTGAAAAAAGATCAACTGTTGGAGCAACTATTAGAAAATGGAAGAAGCTAAACATGACTGTCAGTCTCCCTCGGACTGGGGCTCCATGCAAGTTCCCACCTCGTCGCGTATCAATGATCCTAAGAAAGGTGAGGAATCAGCCCAGAACTGCACAGGTGGAGCTGGTCAATGACCTGAAGAGAGCTGGTACCACTGTTTCCAAGGTTACTGTGGGTAATACACTAAGACGTCATGGGTTAAAATCATGCATGGCACGGAAGGTTCCCCTGCTTAAATCAGCACACGTCAAGGCCGTCTTAAGTTTGCCCATGACTATTTGGATGATCAAGAGGAGTCATGGGAGAAACGTATGTGGTCAGATGAGACCAAAATAGAACGTTTTGGTCTTAATTCCACCTGCAGTGTTTGAAGGAAGAAGAATGCTGAGTACCATCCCAAAAACACCGTCCCTACTGTGAAGCTTGGGGGTGGAAGCGTCATGCTTTGGGGGTGTTTTTCTGCACATGGGACAGGACGACTTCACTGTATTAAGGAGAGGATGACCGGGGCCATGTATTGCGAGATTTTGGGGAACAACCTCCATCCCTCAGTTAGAGAATTGAAGATGGGTCGTGGATGGTTCTTCCAACATGACAATGACCCGAAGCACACAGCCAGGATAACCAAGGAGTGGCTTCGTAAGAAGCATATCAAGGTTCTGGAGTGGCCTAGCCAGTCTCCAGACCTAAACCCAATAGAAAAATCTTCGGAGGGAGCTCAAACTCCGTGTTTCTCAGCGACAGCCCAGTAACCTGGATGATCTACAGAAGATCTGTGTGGAGGAATGGGCCAAAATCCTTGCTGCAGTGTGCAAACCTGGTGAAAAACTACAGGAAACGTTTGACCTCTGTAATTGCAAACAAAGGCTACTGTACCAAATATTAACATTGATTTTCACAGGTGTTGAAATACTTATTTGCAGCAGTAATACAAATAAATTATTTAAAAAAAATCATACATTGTGATTTCTGGATTTTTTTTTTTTTTTAGATTATGTCTCTCACAGTGGACATGCACCTAAGATGAAAATTTCAGACCCACCATGATTTCTAAGTGGGAGTACTTGCAAAATCGCAGGGTGTCAAATACTTATTTTCCTCACTGTACATACAGGTGCTGGTAAAATATTAGAATATCATAATTCCATTCAAAACGTGAAACTTGTATAATGTATACATTCATTCCACCGAGACTGATATACGAGGTCTGTTAGAAAAGTATTCGACCTTTTTATTTTTTTGCAAAAACGTGATGGATTTGAATCACGTGTGCTTGCATGAGCCAACCTTGAACCTTCATGCGCATGCATGACTTTTTCACACCTGTTGATTGCGTCATTTGCTGGTAAGCAGCCTTTGTGTGAGGATGGGTGTAGTCTCTTGTCAGATTTTCGTTGCAAGGAAAATGGCGGAACGACTGGAGCAGCGTGACTGCATCAAATGTTGCCAGAAACTGGGTGACAGCCAGGTGGAAAACCATTCGGAAGATTCAGACGGCTTTCGGTGACGATCCTATGGGCATCACACAGACTAAGGAGCAGTACAACCGGTTTAAAGACGGCCGCACAACAGTGGAGAGCGAGCCACGCTCCGGTCGGCCAGCAACATGCTGAAATGACCAGATTATTTCCAAAGTAAACGCTGTGGTGATGCAGGACCGTCGTGTGACTATCCAAGAAATTGCGAAAGAGGTGGACATCAGCACTTTTTTGGCACATTCCACATTCAAATCCATCAGGTTTTTGCAATAAAAATATAAAGGTCGGATACTTTTCTAACAGACCTCGTATTTCAAGTGCTTATTTCTGTTAATTTTGATGATTATAAGTGACAACTAATGAAAATCCCAAATTCAGTATCTCAGAAAAATCTGAATATTGTGAAAATAAAACCCATTCCAAAATGTGGGGGAGATTCACAAAGAGTGGACTGCAGCTGGAGTCAGTGCTTCAAGAACGACCGTGCACAGACATATGCAAGACATTTTCACCTGTCACATTCCTTGTGTCAAGCCACTCTTGAACAAGAGACAGCGTCAGAAGCGTCTTGCCTGGGCTAAAGACAAAAATAAAAAAAGACTGAACTGCTGCTGAGTGGTCCAAAGTTATGTTCTCTGATGAAAGCAAATTTTGCATTTCCTTTAGAAATCAAGGTCCCAGAGGAGGAGAGGCACACGTCTGTGCATGGTCTGTAATTGCGCATCGGAGTGATTCTTTCCCCAGTTAAGATAGAAAAGCTGCACTAACATGCTAATGAACAACACATTTTTTTGATTACCTATATATCACAGGAATTGTGAAAAGACGTGGACATCAGCACATTAAGACAGACGTGCGGAGGAGTTCCGCGTGTCGCGGTGGGGCTGCATGGCGCAAAGCAACGCCGTGATGAAGCCTTCCAGGACATGTTCGGGCATGTCCAGCTCATGCACAATGAGCACATCAACAGTGTCCACATGGAGGTCTCTCACAGTTTCTGGAAAAAAATTGATGCAGCAAAGCTCCAAATCGTTCAGACATTTATTCGCAATAAAAAAACGACGAGAGGGTGGACTAGTGCTCACACAAAGCCTGTTCACAGGCGAATAACGCAACCGACAGGCGTGAAAAAACTCACGCATGCGCACGAAGGTTCAAGCTTGTCTGATGCAATCACACGTGAGTCAAATCCATATGGTTTTTGACAAAAAAAAAAAAAAGAGGTCAGATACTTTTCTAACAGACCTCGTAGTACATGTGTGTGAATGAGAGGGAGTCCAGTAGAATAGTGCAGTTACAAGGAGTAGAAGTGGTGAAAGTAGATGAGTTTAAATACTTGAGGTCAACTGTCCAAAGTAATGGAGCGTGTGGTAGAGGGGGATTAGAGAGTGCATTCAGGGTGGAGTGGGTGGAGAAAGGTGGCAGGAGTGATCTGTGACCAAAGAACATCTGAAGGGGAAAGACTACAAGACAGTACTAAGAGCAGCTATGTTGTTATAACTTAGAGACAAAGACAGGAGGCAGAGGTGGAGGTGGCAGAGGTGAAGATGTTGAAATTTTGGGAGTGATGAGAATGGACAGGATTAGGAATGAATATATCAGAGGGACAGCTCAGGTGGGACGCTTTGAAGAAAAAGTCAGAGAGGTGAGCAGAGGAGGGACCCAGAGTATATAGGGAGAAGGATGCTGAGGATGGAGCCACCAGGCAGGAGGAGAAGACGGAGGCCAAAGAGGAGGTTTATGGAGGTGCTGAGGAAGGACATGCAGTAGGTGGTGTGACAGAGGAAGATACAGAGGACAGGGTGAGATGGAAAAGACTGATCTGCTGTGGCGACCCCTAATGAGAGCAGCCAAAAGAAAAGCTATGCCGATACTGATATGAACATTGCCCATCCCACCCCCTTTAATTTCACTTTAGAAAACAAAGACTCTCCTATACTAGAACTGAACTGAAATACAGAAAAAAAATGAATTGATTTAACTGAAAACTACTTCTGATAAATGTTTTTTTTCCATGTTTGACATAAAATCTGGTGGTCTTTGGAGTAAAAGTATTGTTACCTGGTCACCAGACATCATAACCTTGTTTAAAAAACAAACAAACAGTTGAAGCTATAAACTAAAGCCTGGGTCCCACCAAATAATGAAGGATGAATAATGAGCCACGCAGCGTGTTTTCTTTGCTACGAGAGGGTTTCTTCAAATATCGTGGGAGAATAGTGGATCTGACTGGCTCTTAGAGGCATTATCTTCAGTTAATGAGGCTCCTCTCTGAGCGTGGTGCTAATTTCAAGATGTTCAAAATTTAGCAACAACAGCGTGGCGCAGTTTGTGTACGAGTTACGACGATGACTTAGAGGGATGTGTGTGATGCTTACGAGGCTGCTAAAAGTCCATTATCCGTGCGCCTGGCAGCTACACAGGACCTGAGAAGCTATTTTTGGAGCGGCTGCCCTCTTGCAGACAGTTCCGCCTGCTCTGTGCACTGGATGCTGTATATAAAATAATTATTTTGTAGTGGATTAATCATTTACTGCCAAACGTTGGATGCTGAAAACACCTGTAATTGCTTCTGGAATCACAGAGGACTGTTTCATCTGGATGCTTTTTTTCCTCTCTTTCATGCTCCATGTGATATGCATTTTGAACAGCTTAAGGTAACTATTTTTAATGTTTTATAGCTTGATAAAACAGTTCCTAGCTGTTAAGGTATGTCTATGGTTGAATTAATATCTTGTTAATGGATTACATGAGCTCTGCTGTGTGTGCGCACTGCGCACTGAGGCAGTGACTCATCACGCTCCAAAGGAGCATTTAGGCAGAAGCAAGATCACAAAAGTGATTTTTCAGTCAATATTGGACGAACACAGTTAAAATTTGGATGACTGTGTGAAAATGGATGTGTGTTTAAAGCCGTGGAAGAAGTAACTCCAGTGAAGCCACTAAAAGCAGAGAAGAGCTGTGCAGCAGCACAGAAGGAGCGCGCACACAAGAGCGATTTTGAAGACATAACACAAAGTTAAAAGTTGTATCACGGTGACTTGCAAGCTGCGGAAGAAACATATCTTTTTTGAAAGTGATCCACATGAGTTGCGGCAGCAGGTGTATATAATTAAAGCGGCCACATGTATGCAGAATGGCAGCATGCGCGCAAAAGAGCGATTTTGCAAAAATAAACGGACAAAAACAAAGATAAAAGACGGATCACGGTGTGAAAATGACTGTGGTTAAAGCCAGGGAAAAAAATAAAGCCAGTAAGCCACGGATGGAAAGGAAGCCAGTGAGAAGGAGAACAGAGGCGGTTGTCCACGAATGGAGAACGGCAGCACGCAACCAAAACAGCAATTTTGCAGAAATAAATGGACGAACACAAAGTTAAAAGTGGGATCACAGTGTGAAAATTACTGTTTACAGCCAGGGAAAAAATAAAGCCAGCAAACTGTGGAGCCAGCGAGGAGCACAGAGGCGGCTGTCCAGGAAACCTTGGTTCAGTTCTTGCTGGTCTAGTGCATTACATGTGGACAACAACCTGGTGCACAGCACATAACTGCGGATCTGTACTGGGGCGTCTATTTTTGGACTGCATTTAAAAAATGTAACATCTTTAAATGCTGCTGTGAATTGAAAACTCACACTTTAAAAGGGACCAGGTGTGGGAGGGCTGGAGGTTTGGACCAAACGTTTTATCATGGTGTTATCACGGCACTAAGCGTGATGCGAGCCATTTGAGGCTCGCATCAGCCCAGGCTTAAGGGTTAAGTTTTTTTTCTTTACTTTCTTTTTTGTACTTTTCATGATTTTGACAAAGTCTATTTTTTCTTCACTGGTAACATTTACACTGCAATTTAATACAGCAATTAAGTATTTTATTTTCAAATACTATGCAAAACATTTAACAATTTGTGTTCATTCAGGACAACAGGCAAAAGTTCCCCATTTTCATTACTCAAGTTAATTTAAAAAAATAAAAAGTACTCTTATTTTCCTGAGCCAAAAAATTATCCAATCTGTGGCTTCAAAACTGTACTGATTAGAACTGTGGCTTTTGTGTTCCATGACACCAACAGTAAATATAATATAAATATTTTCATCACAACTATCTATCATATACATTACTGGGGGGGAAAAAGAACATCTATAAAGTTATTAAATTCAGTTATTAAATTCAAAGTGGTTGAAACAAAAACCTAAGATGAGAATTTCAAAGGAGACTGCTAACAGAAAATAGGATGGCAGGGAAGTGAATTAAAAAACACCTGAGACTAATTAAAGCGGTTTAGTGTTCACTGACAGAAATGACATTATTTTGAATGCGTTATCGAATATAGTAAATCATGGGCAGAAAAAATGAGAAAAAGAACAGAGCATTGATAAATACAATTCACACATACTCAAAGAATGACAGTGATATGTCTAAAGGTGGCAAGATGGCCTAATTTAAACCCAAAGCTTTGCAACCCTTTCAATTTTTCTCCAAGCAGCTTGTACAAAAAAGTATCAATTACTGAACAAATAAAAGAATTACAATGCATAATATACTTTTCCACTTTCATCCCAAACAAGTGTATACAGACATCAATCTTATATACAACAGTCTGTTTTACTATAGTCTCACATAGTTTTATGCAATACTATCATGACCAACCCTTTGCTCGAAGAAATAACCTGTAAAAGACACGTGATTAGACCTTTCAGTCAAAACAATAAAACGCCTTGCAAGGCTATCACGTTGGCAGCTGGAGAAAAAAGTAACAGATGCAGGCTGAATTAACAGCCTACAAACTGTCACAACTTTGATTTAAGGTACAACTTTGCTTCATTAAAAGAAATGTTTAGCAGATGGTTTCAACGAAGTGGCCATGCAGACACAAAACATCTGCAGGAGCAAAATAGCATCTAATTTAAAACTGGACACTTACTGCTGCTTGCAGATATAGAAAACAATGACTAATCAATAATAAGTCAATACAGCAAGTGGGCCCATTTAAGAAGGGATTACTCTTCAACTTCACAGAGTATGCAGCAGGAAAAGGACCTGTTACAGAACATTACTTCCTAAAGTGTTCATTAAAACAAAAATGATATAATCGTTAGGGGGAAAAACAGCTAAGCTGTAATAAAAAGATAAAGGCATACTGATGCAAACATTAACTGAAACTTCATTTCTCCCACTGTAACCACAAAAGTCATGAAGATCCATGAAACTCTAGTCCTCAGGAATGTCAGAACAACAATTAAGAAAAAGTTTTTGCCTATTAGGTGTCCTTAGTAAGATACCAAATTGTCTATACAACGTGCCGTAGTAGCAGCGAGGATAGAACTATTTTGTAGAATGTAGATGACCAGTTATTGTCAGCCTGCTGAAAACAATGATAGAAGCCACGGCCCAGTTGTTACTGATTTCCTAGACTGGTGCAGTAAGTGTTTTCTTGAGATGAACATTGCTAAAACAAAAGACATGATCATTGATTTTCAAAAAACAGTGCTCCCAGTCAGAGGTAACAGTTTTAAAAGGTCATTATGGCCACCAAATCTGTCAAATGATCATGATGTAGTCAGTATTCATCTGGACAAGCATGTTAGTGGCACTGAAGTGCTTACAATTACAAAGTGATTACAAATCCAACATTTACTTTCAAAAAAATACCTTTGATCGGCACCAGATTTACAAATAGTCACTGTCACACTTTTTCTTCTTTACAAGTTGAGTGTGTCAGCACATATAAAATATCTTGGAATGGCCTTCAACTGAGCTTTGAGGCAAACTGCGACACTGTGTACAAAAAGGGACGCCAGCGCCTGTATTGCCTGAGAAACGGTCCGCTTTTAACACTGACAGAACCATGCTGACCTTGTTTATCATGCTTTATAGAATCAGTTTATTCTTTGTCTTGTTTCATGGTTTGGAAGTGTGTCCCTCAAAAACAAAAATCGTTTAAACCGAATTGTGAAGCCAGAATCTCTGTATACTAAACAGATACAGAGGACAGTTGGTTCGATTATGAGAGACGACTCCCACCATCTTCATGGTGAGTTTCACCTGCTCCCCTCAGGTCAAAGGTTTAGGGTACCAGCTTGTAAAACCAAACGTTACAACAGCTTTGTACCAGCAGCCATCAGTGCTGTTGACAAGTAACAGAAACTTAAATATAACTTATGTATTTATTTTTTGTATAGTTTCTTTTACCTTGTTTTAATGAACAGCACATTTTTATTTATTTATTATCCTTTGGCTTGGTATGACATGTTTTTAGACTTTTTATATATTGATGTTTTAACTTATCTTGCTTTTTATTTCATCTTGGGGCCGTCCTTGTTCTTTTAGCACTGTCACGTTGTCTTGTTCTGTGTGTTTACAAAATGAGATGACTCATTCACTGTAAACCAAATTTACCCAAGGGTATAATAAATTGAATCTTGAACTCTACCACAGTCAGAGTTTCAATATGATGTCAATATGAGTTTCAATATGACGCGTGGACGGGTCCGCGCGTCGGGACGCAGCCGGCGCGGTGCGGTGGCACAGGAAAAACACCTCCGTGTTGATAACCATTTGTAAAATCCAGGTGGCTTTTGATGGCTTTCAGTGGAGTGAGTATATGAGAAATTGTTTAACAGCTGGACATGTTCCAACGGAGGTGTTTTTCCTGTGGCGGAGCGTCGCGGCGGCTGCGAGCCGACGCTGCAATCCGTCCGCACGTCTTTCATTAAAAAAAATCTCCTTTAACAGTGGAATATCCGGATAAAATGCTGAAACTGACTTCTTCTGAATCTTCTCTGTTCTCTCACGACGTCCTGGATCAATAGAGCCTGAAATGTGCTTGAAACCGGCTGACGACGGCGCCTGAGAGCGCTGCGCGACGTCTCGCACCGTGGGAGTCCTTAAAGCGCAGTATCACCTCAAAATCTCTCATCAGCCGTTAAAATTTTCACTGAAAACCAGCTTAATTTTTCGAACCGTGTCCACTTCGATGTGTCTCACAGGTTAGAAAAAATTTTGATCAAACAAAGCGCCAGTCTCCCAGCAACTTCTCAGACAAAGGAATTCCGATGAGGGGCTGGACGACCTCCGCCCACAAGGAGTGCTCACAGGCGAATGACGTCACCGACAGGCGTGGAAAAACTCACGCATGCGCACGAGGGTTCAAGCATGTCTGACATAAAAACATATGAATGAAATCCATATAGTTTTTGAAAAAAATAAAAAGGACCTATACTTTATTGACAAACCTCGTAAGTCAAAGCCGGAGCAGATGGTGAGAAAAAGAACAACGAAAAATAGAATCAAAATCCTGGTCAGGGCCAAAACCTGACACTTCTATTGAACTTGCTAAATAAAATCACACACATGCACACTTTTAATATAGAGATGATTTACCACCCCCTACTGGAATGGCATACGAGTCTGGAATGTAATAATCAACATCCATTATTCAGTGTTAGCTAATATCTGTAGTTTTGGCAGTGTTCATCCTTGACTCACTGCAATACATAAGCATACCAAACGGCAAACGTCAGCTCTTCAGTTTGTCCATGATGGAAGCTACAAATACGGGCGCATGCACACAGAGCTTTTTGTCTTTTCTACATTGCGTTGCAAGCAAGCGCTTTTATTTTTACACACCCACAAACAGAGACTGTGGTGGAAGACATCAAACGCACTGTAATTCTCACTCATTGTAACGACAACACCCCTTGCACCTAGAGTTCAAAACTGCTTCCATCTAGCCGTAGCTACTTGTTTTAAACACTGAGTGCCTTACCTAGTTCTACTGATTATATATTAAGGTCAGTGAAACTCTGGACTGAAGAGGCCACTGAGAGGCTGAGGGACTGTTTCAGAACCACAGACTGGAGCATGTTTCAAAACTCCCATGGTGAAGACATCAACGGCCTGACCCAGTGTGTCACTGACTACATGAACTTCTGTGTGGAGAGAACTGTGCCCACGCGGAGGGTAAGGTGCTTTCCCAACAACCACCCTGGGTGCCCCCGAGCTGAAGGTCCTGATGAACCAGAAGAAGAGGGCTTTCAACTAGGGAGACAGAGAGGAGCAGCATGGAGTCCAACAGGAACTCCAGTGGAGGATCCAGACAGCCAAGAAGGAGTATGGAAGGAAGATGGAGGAGCAGCTGGCCCAGAACAACGTCAGGGACGTGTGGAGATGCCTCAAGACCGCCTCCGGATTTGGGCAGGGTGCCAGCAGGACTGCAGATGGAGATTCTCGGTTTGCAGAGGAGCTAAACAGTTTACTTAACCGTTTTGGCTCCTCACACCTGCCCCCCCCCCCCCCCCCCCCCCCGCCTGCTCCTGGCTCTCCACACGTCTCCAGCAGCCAGCCCTCCAGTCCCTCTGACCCCTCACCTTCTTCCCCCAGTCACCTCCACTGCACCCCGGACTTTGTCCCTCCTCTCACCCGGACTGTATTCAGCACCAACCCACCTCAGCTTCCCCCCTCCCTCCCCCCTCACTGTGACTCCAACTGAGGTGAGAGGCCAGCTCCTGCGGCTGAAGCAGAGGAAAGCAGCAGGACCTGATGGGATCTCCCTGGGCTGCTGAGGACCTGTGTAGATGACCTCTGTGAGGTCCGCAGCCACATCTTTAACAAGAGCCTCAGCCTGGGGGTGGTCCCCACCCTGTGGAAGACCTCCTGTGTGGTCCCGGTTCCCAAAACACCGCACGCCAAGGAACCGGCCCGCTACAGACCAGTTGCCCTGACCTCCCACCTCATGAAGACCATGGAGCAATTCGTCCTGTCTCACCTCCACACTGTGGTGAGCGACATCCTGAACCCGCTGCAGTTCGCCTACAGGTCCAACATTGGGGTAGATGATGTTGTCATTTACCTGCTGCAGTGGGTGCTCACCCACCTGGAGACCGGTGGGAGCACTGCGAGAGTCATGTTCTTTGATTTCTCCAGCACTTTCAACACCATCAAACCGGTGCTGCTGTGGGCGAAGCTGGAGGACGCAGGTGTGGATGGACATCTCGCCGCCTGAACCATCGACTACCTCATTGACCGCCAGCAGTACATGCGGCTGCCCAGCTGTCAGTCTGAGGTGGTAAGGTGCAGCACTGGGACCCCCCAGGACACCGTCCCCTCACCTTTCCTCTTCAGCCTTTCCAGCCATCTCCAGAAGTTCTCTGATGACTCCACCATTGTGGGTCGTGTGTCTGAGGGGAACGAGCTGGAGTACCGGTCGGTCATCACAGACTTTGTGGACTGGTGTGAGCGCAACCACTTGTGTCTCAACACCAACAAGACGAAGGAGATGGTGATCGACGTCATGAGGAAACCACCACCTCACCCACCGGAGAACATCCGGGGGGAGGACATAGAGACCGTGGACAGTTTCAAATACCTGGGTGTTCACCTCAACAACAAACTGGACTGGACTCAACACTAACATCCTGTTCAAGAAAGGCCAGAGTCACCTCCACCTCCTGAGGAGACTGAGATCCTCTGGAGTGAGCAGGCCTCTGCTTAAGACCTTCTATGACTGTTGTAGCCTCTGCTCTCCTCTATGCTGTTGTCTGTTGGACCTCGGGCAGCACAGAGCTGGAGAGAAAGAGACTGAACAAGCTGGTCGGGAAGTCCAGCTCTGTCCTGGGCTGTCCTCTGGGCTCTTTGAAGGAGGTGGCTAAGAGGAGGGTGTTAGCCAAGTATAAATCCATCATGGACAACTCCTCTCACCCTCTGCACCGGACTGTAGTGGAGCTGAGTAGCTTCTTCAGTGACAGACTGAGGCACCCTCAGTGCAAGAAGGAACGATACCACAGGTCGTTCATCCCTGCTGCTGTCAGACTGTACAATAACACTGAAATAACCACATGCAATATTATTAATATGTCCACATATCATGAGCAATAACTCGTTTACAAGCACTAATGTCACCTTATCACATCTAAACTCCATTTCACATATTGTAAAGAAGATGCTCCTATCTCTTTTTCAATCCCAATCATGTTTATATATGAGGTCTGTTGGAAAACTATCCAACCTTTTGTTTTTTTGCAAAAACTATATGGATTTGATTCATGTGCGCTTGCATCAGCCAAGCTTGAACCTTTGTGCGCATGCGTGAGTTTTTTCACGCCTGTCGGTTGCATCATTTGCCTGTGAGCACGCTTTGAGTGAGCAGTGGTCCAGCCCCCTCATCGGATTTTCATTGCAAGGAAAATGTTTGAACAATTTGGAGCTTTGCTGCATCAAATTTTTCCAGAAACTGTGAGAGACAGCCAGGTGGAAACCATTCGGAAGATTCAGACGGCTTTCAGGGACGATTCTATGGGGATCACACAGATTAAGGAGTGTTACAACCGGTTTAAAGACGGGCATGTTGTAACATGCCCAGCTCTTGCACCATTCGGAAGATTCAGACGGCTTTCGGTGGCATTTCAGTCGTGTGACTATCCGAGAAATTGTGGACAAGATGGACATGCCACAACATGTCCTGTGAGGCTTCATCACGGCGTTGCTTTTTGTTTGCTTTATTATTGTTATTGCTTATCTTTGCACACGCTGTTTGATGCACATTTTCCTCTACTCGCACTCATCTTGTGTGTTTTTTTAAGAGCTGATGTAACATGTGAATTTCTCCACTGTGAGACCAATAAAGTCTTATATTATGTCCACTGTCTGGTGAGTTTTCATGTCATATGTAAGTTTATGTATGTATGAATGCGTTCTTTTTGCTGGATGCACAACAAAATACCCCACTGAGGATAATTAAGACACCTTGATAACATGACAAATAAATTGACTAACTACAAAACGCAATGAATCAATAAGACTAACACTATTAAAATTACATGAACAACAATAACATTTAAAACCTCAAAACCAAAAACTCCCATGGTGCTTTGCAGCACAACATCCATTGTTCACTGTTAGCTAATATCGCTGATTTCTAGTTCGAATTAGTCCGATGAACTTTCCGTTTTTTCAGCGTTCATCCTTGACCCAAAATACAAAAGCATACCAAATGGCAAATGTGAGCTCTTCCCTGTTTCTCCAAGATCGAAGCTATATACATGCACGCATACAGAGGCCAGTTAGCTATTATAATATCGATGGACATAGCATTTGCTCCCTTCTTCAAAAATGAGACAGTAGCTTTAACCCAATGAGGCAGTGAGTGGTGTCAGAAATGTAACACTATGAGACAAAGTGTAAATGTAAATTTACACACAGTAGCTTTTATCCAGTGAGGCAGTAAGCGGTGTCAGGAAATTTAACACTGTAAAGCCCGTCACAGTGGCGTATTCGTAGAGCTGTTCATTACAGCGTATTGTCTACGCTGTAATGAGCAGCTCTCCGCCCACTTCATGAGGAGTTTTTTTCTCAATATGCAGCAATATGTTGAGGACCACGTGCGTAGGATGGAAGAAATTAAACATGCTTAATTTTCTTTGGCGTACAGCACAGTATGGAGCCTTCATGCGACTACACACACACAGAGATAGAGAGAGAGAGAGACTATCAATAAAAGCGCTCTCTCCCAGTTTAACAAGTCACAGCATTTCGTTCAGGGCAGCCTTTACCACAGCCAGACTCAGCAGCATCTGGACACAATGAAAGTGATCAGCCAAGACAAAAAAAAAAAAAGATAATGTTAAATGACTGTTTTTGAGCCGCACCATGCAGTAGAGAACAGAGCGCAGTTCCACAGAGGCAGAAAATAGCACTGAAACTGGTGCAACATGGCACACGCGACTGTGTGCACACATTAAAACGCGAACACATGCAGCTGCAAGTATGAACGAACACTGTTAAAGGCTGAGTACGCGCGTATTTCAGGCGTATTTAAATGAAACAACGCTGCAATGAGCAGCTCTACGAATACGCCACTGTGACAAAGGCTTAAGAAAAGAGTGTAAATGTAAATTTACACATAGGAGCCTTAACCCAGTGAGGCAGAAAGCTGCATCAGATACTCTCATCTGACAGTATTTTTTTTCAACATTTTTGAGTACATTACTGCATTAACAATGTAATAACTGTCTTATTTGAACAAGAGTTGAACCTGCACTGATTTCATTGTTAAACTGGCTCTTAAAAGGACGAAAAACTTTCTGAATCAGTTTTTCACACTTTCCTGTTTCACAAAGTGACGCTGTGTGACAAAGACTGATAGTTTAAGACAGTTAAATTGCTCTGTTGCTCGAAGTCCTCTGTTTACCAATGATCACGTGATCATTGGTAAACAGCTTACAGTTCCTTGAAAACTATTATCTTTTGTTTTCATGTGAAAATGAGTGTCTCTCCCCCCCTTCTGTCCTGCCCTCTCTCACTTTCCTCCCCCTCCTTCCCTCGCTCAGCTTCAAAGCAACACCAACTCCTGTTTTCTTCTCAGCAAAACAGAGCTTTTCGGAAACATGAAGCATTTAAACTGTAAAATAAACAACTAATTTCTGAATGTAACAGCAGCTATGGAGACAGGAGAAGGTCTGGATAATTTAATGAAGATTTTGATGGTGTTTTTTCCCCCCCTTTTACTCAGACCGAGAGACACTCAAGGAGGAAAAAAGGAAAAAAAAAAAAAATCTGACCAAAATGTTTTTTTCATGGCCAAATCATAAGCCGTTCACCATCGACCATTTTATAGAAACCCTTCTGTGATAGCGTCCTAGAGTTTAAGGTAAAACAAGGTGGAGACGGCTCAGAAAATAGCAAATTGTTCTCCTGCTGAACAAGATTATATTTCACTCACTAACCATTGCTGCTCTTTTCCAATAGTTATATTACAGAAAGGCTTTAACCTACACATTTAAATACCGCAAGATAAACACATCTCATCTTTTCCTGAGCTTTTACTTCATTCTATAAGGATTTCCCCGGATCCGGGTTTTAACTGTCTTTCAACCAGTGTCATGTTAATTTCTCCAACAGATAGTGTCCTCAGTTATTTTACTCACCTGCATCAGATGAGTGACTGATTATTGACAGACTATTTCAATCAATCAATCAATCAATTTTTTTATATAGCGCCAAATCACAACAAACAGTGCCCCAAGGCGCTTTATATTGTAAAGCAAGGCCATACAATAATTATGGAAAACCCCAACGGTCAAAACGACCCCCTGTGAGCAAGCACTTGGCTACAGTGGGAAGGAAAAACTCCCTTTTAACAGGAAGAAACCTCCAGCAGAACCAGGCTCAGGGAGGGGCAGTCTTCTGCTGGGACTGGTTGGGGCTGAGGGAGAGAACCAGGAAAAAGACATGCTGTGGAGGGGAGCAGAGATCGATCACTAATGATTAAATGCAGAGTGGTGCATACAGAGCAAAAAGAGAAAGAAACAGTGCATCATGGGAACCCCCCAGCAGTCTACGTCTATAGCAGCATAACTAAGGGATGGTTCAGGGTCACCTGATCCAGCCCTAACTATAAGATTTAGCAAAAAGGAAAGTTTTAAGCCTAATCTTAAAAGTAGAGAGGGTGTCTGTCTCCCTGATCTGAATTGGGAGCTGGTTCCACAGGACAGGAGCCTGAAAGCTGAAGGCTCTGCCTCCCATTCTACTCTTACAAACCCTAGGAACTACAAGTAAGCCTGCAGTCTGAGAGCGAAGCGCTCTATTGGGGTGATATGGTACTACGAGGTCCCTAAGATAAGATGGGACCTGATTATTCAAAACCTTACAAGTAAGAAGAAGAATTTTAAATTCTATTCTAGAATTAACAGGAAGCCAATGAAGAGAGGCCAATATGGGTGAGATATGCTCTCTCCTTCTAGTCCCCGTCAGTACTCTAGCTGCAGCATTTTGAATTAACTGAAGGCTTTTTAGGGAACTTTTAGGACAACCTGATAATAATGAATTACAATAGTCCAGCCTAGAGGAAATAAATGCATGAATTAGTTTTTCAGCATCACTCTGAGACAAGACCTTTCTGATTTTAGAGATATTGCGTAAATGCAAAAAAGCAGTCCTACATATTTGTTTAATATGCACTTTGAATGACATATCCTGATCAAAAATGACTCCAAGATTTCTCACAGTATTACTAGAGGTCAGGGTAATGCCATCCACAGTAAGGATCTGGTTAGACACCATGTTTCTAAGATTTGTGGGGCCAAGTACAATAACTTCAGTTTTATCTGAGTTTAAAAGCAGGAAATTAGAGGTCATCCATGTCTTTATGTCTGTAAGACAATCCTGCAGTTTAGCTAATTGGTGTGTGTCCTCTGGCTTCATGGATAGATAAAGCTGGGTATCATCTGCGTAACAATGAAAATTTAAGCAATACCATCTAATAATACTGCCTAAGGGAAGCATGTATAAAGTGAATAAAATTGGTCCTAGCACAGAACCTTGTGGAACTCCATAATTAACTTTAGTCTGTGAAGAAGATTCCCCATTTACATGAACAAATTGTAATCTATTAGACAAATATGATTCAAACCACCGCAGCGCAGTGCCTTTAATACCTATGGCATGCTCTAATCTCTGTAATAACATTTTATGGTCAACAGTATCAAAAGCAGCACTAAGGTCTAACAGAACAAGCACAGAGATGAGTCCACTGTCCGAAGCCATAAGAAGATCATTTGTAACCTTCACTAATGCTGTTTCTGTACTATGATGAATTCTAAAACCTGACTGAAACTCTTCAAATAGACCATTCCTCTGCAGATGATCAGTTAGCTGTTTTACAACTACCCTTTCAATAATTTTTGAGAGAAAAGGAAGGTTGGAGATTGGCCTATAATTAGCTAAGATAGCTGGGTCAAGTGATGGCTTTTTAAGTAATGGTTTAATTACTGCCACCTTAAAAGCCTGTGGTACATAGCCAACTAACAAAGATAGATTGATCATATTTAAGATCGAAGCATTAAATAATGGTAGGGCTTCCTTGAGCAGCCTGGTAGGAATGGGGTCTAATAAACATGTTGATGGTTTGGATGAAGTAACTAATGAAAATAACTCAGACAGAACAATCGGAGAGAAAGAGTCTAACCAAATACAGGCATCACTGAAAGCAGCCAAAGATAACGATACGTCTTTGGGATGGTTATGAGTAATTTTTTCTCTAATAGTTAAAATTTTGTTAGCAAAGAAAGTCATGAAGTCATTACTAGTTAAAGTTAATGGAATACTCAGCTCAATAGAGCTCTGACTCTTTGTCAGCCTGGCTACAGTGCTGAAAAGAAACCTGGGGTTGTTCTTATTTTCTTCAATTAGTGATGAGTAGAAAGATGTCCTAGCTTTACGGAGGGCTTTTTTATAGAGCAACAGACTCTTTTTCCAGGCTAAGTGAAGATCTTCTAAATTAGTGAGACGCCATTTCCTCTCCAACTTACGGGTTATCTGCTTTAAGCTACGAGTTTGTGAGTTATACCACGGAGTCAGGCACTTCTGATTAAAGCTCTCTTTTTCAGAGGAGCTACAGCATCCAAAGTTGTCTTCAATGAGGATGTAAAACTATTGACGAGATACTCTATCTCACTTACAGAGTTTAGGTAGCTACTCTGCACTGTGTTGGTATATGGCATTAGAGAACATAAAGAAGGAATCATATCCTTAAACCTAGTTACAGCGCTTTCTGAAAGACTTCTAGTGTAATGAAACTTATTCCCCACTGCTGGGTAGTCCATCAGAGTAAATGTAAATGTTATTAAGAAATGATCAGACAGAAGGGAGTTTTCAGGGAATACTGTTAAGTCTTCTATTTCCATACCATAAGTCAGAACAAGATCTAAGATATGATTAAAGTGGTGGGTGGACTCATTTACTTTTTGAGCAAAGCCAATAGAGTCTAATAATAGATTAAATGCAGTGTTGAGGCTGTCATTCTCAGCATCTGTGTGGATGTTAAAATCGCCCACTATAATTATCTTATCTGAGCTAAGCACTAAGTCAGACAAAAGGTCTGAAAATTCACAGAGAAACTCACAGTAACGACCAGGTGGACGATAGATAATAACAAATAAAACTGGTTTTTGGGACTTCCAATTTGGATGGACAAGACTAAGAGTCAAGCTTTCAAATGAATTAAAGCTCTGTCTGGGTTTCTGATTAATTAATAAGCTGGAATGGAAGATTGCTGCTAATCCTCCGCCCCGGCCCGTGCTACGAGCATTCTGACAGTTAGTGTGACTCGGGGGTGTTGACTCATTGAAACTAACATATTCATCCTGCTGTAACCAGGTTTCTGTAAGGCAGAATAAATCAATATGTTGATCAATTATTATATCATTTACCAACAGGGACTTAGAAGAGAGAGACCTAATGTTTAATAGACCACATTTAACTGTTTTAGTCTGTGGTGCAGTTGAAGGTGCTATATTATTTTTTCTTTTTGAATTTTTATGCTTAAATAGATTTTTGCTGGTTGTTGGTGGTCTGGGAGCAGGCACCGTCTCTACGGGGATGGGGTAATGAGGGGATGGCAGGGGGAGAGAAGCTGCAGAGAGGTGTGTAAGACTACAACTCTGCTTCCTGGTCCCAACCCTGGATAGTCACGGTTTGGAGGATTTAAGAAAATTGGCCAGATTTCTAGAAATGAGAGCTGCTCCATCCAAAGTGGGATGGGTGCCGTCTCTCCTAACAATACCAGGTTTTCCCCAGAAGCTTTGCCAATTATCTATGAAGCCCACCTCATTTTTTGGACACCACTCAGACAGCCAGCAATTCAAGGAGAACATGCGGCTAAACATATTTAAACCCTGACTTTCGGTTCAGTAGTTGCCAGATACTTGTGAGCATTGCCAGACTCTTGCAGACCTACCATGTTCTTCCAGAGCCACGATCCATGATCCAGACCGTTACCAAGATGACCAAGCCTGATTGCCTCTCTGTGACCTTGACCACATCTTTGTGCTGTGTGCTTAAGATGCCACAGCTTCCCGAACCTAAAGTTCAGGTAACCTGGCCTAATTCCCGTATTAGAGCAAACCATCTTTCCTGGTGTTACAGACAATTCCTGCATGGCTCCCATGCTGCCCTGGCTCCTGATTCCTGGGTACCTGCACAGTTACATTACTTTGGAAGTCCTCGGCTCTCTGCTAAGAGCGCAACTCTACTACACGCCAGTTAAGTTCTTCCTCGTCTTAGTGGGATCCTGTTCTCACTCGTTCCCGTCTGTGACTGTGCTATGATGAACTGTTCCAAAACTTCTTCCTAAGAAGTGCATGAACTCTGATATCAAACAATTAAGAACCCAGCTGTATCAAGTCCTGCTTAATTGGAACTGTGTCAACGCGCAGCACTTGACCTCTGGATACAATTTATGAACTATGAACAATTCCTAAACAGTAAACCTTATTTCATACGAAGAGAACATTATTTCCTCACGTCCAAAGCAACCTGTGTTAAGCCTTTTGTGAACTGACTGTTTGAAGCTCCAGCATTACGAGTGCATTCACTCACCCTGTGTGTCTTTATTCCCCATAGTTCCTGGTTTCGGAGGCGAGGGTTCCACCTGGTCCTTAGTAATCATTCTCCTTCAAGACTGGCTGAGGACACTGCAGCTCCCTATTTCAATGCCAGAAGGCGGGCCATCTCTCCATACTGCAGGCATCCCAGAGCAACACCTTTTATTTATCGTTTATAAATAAATATATTTTCCTTTTTACTCCTTCCCGTGTCCAGCTCCCTGTATTTGGGTCCATTCAGTCCGGACCCTTAACCATAATACATTCAATACCAGTTACGATCTCAGGCCTGTTGCCAGGATCTGAAACGGGGTGGGTTCCTTTTTGATGAAAGTGGACCTTTGTTGGCAGGGGGTCTGACCGCTTGAAGCCCGCAGAAGAGTTTGGGGTTTTGATGTCCAAGGATGAATTCTTGATAACTATTTTCTCACCACAACCCCCCCCCCCCCACCACCACCACCACAACCAATTGCGTTGTACTGCTCAATGTGTATTGTAATTGCACTCTTGTACATTTTCACCTTTTCTTTGCCTTTCGCCAAAATGTATATCACAACCTGCATGTTTGGTTTTTTTTAATATAATATTTATTTCATTCATTTAAAAGAAAAAACAGAAGAGCAGAAATAAAAAACCATTACAAGCCACTGAATGAAAAGGAGCAGATGGAAGAACAAGTCATATTTTCTGCCCCTTTTTTTACAATACAATCTTGCAATATCAAGCATCATTATTCAACATAATTTAACAGATTACATTTCTTTGACTGTCACGTGCCACCGACTTATTTCATAATTTTAAACATTATTTAAAAGATTACATCCCTAACCGGTTACATTTTAAACTTCAAACATTCTAAACATTAACAGATTACATTTTTGTCACAGCCCACTGACTTATTTCATACATAGTCTCATACTTAATACATCTAGTTGAATACGTTTTTTAAATAATTTAAGCGAGCTTGATTCTTTGATTTCTTTGTTGAGGTTATTCTATAATTTTACACCATTCACTGCAATACTCCGTTCCTTTATCTTGGTTCTGAATCTTGGTTTTTTAAAGACTTCTATTTCAAATTATAACTACTTACTCTTTTCAAACATATTTTGAATGTTTATTGGTAAGGTATTTTTATTCGCTTGGTGCATTGTTTGTAATATTTTCAAATCAACAAAATCAAGAAATTTAAGTACCCTATACTTAATGAACAATGGACTAGATGGATCTCTAAAACAACTGTTACTAATCACTTTTAAAGCTCTTTTCTGCAAAATAAATAAAGGTTGTGTATAAGTTGTACATGTTGATCAGATTACTAGCTACAGGAGCTGTAATCATGTTCACATTTTTGACTTCCCTCATCTTAACTGACCTGATTTTAAAGCTAGAACCCCATATATACATATATACATATATACATATATATATACATATATACATACATATATACATATATATATATATATATACATATATACATATATATATATATATAGGGTCTAGCTTTAGTTCACATATCACTTTAGTTGCAGAAAAATTTAATTAACTAAAGTTATTTTTATATGGCTCATCAATTAAACTTAATCACTGTTGTGTGACTGTGTCTGTGTGAATGTGAGGCATAATTGTAAAGAGCTTAGAGCTTCTGGAGCTGTAGTAAAACATAGGCCCAGAAGAGGAGGAGGACAACGAAGTAGAAGAAAAAAAAAATGGTTTGCAGTCTCTGAACAGAAACAATCAAGAATGTAGGTATTTATATAGAAAGCGTGACCTGATTGAGAGGTAAGAAGGTTGGATGAGTGCAATTTAAGTCACGTATCCTCAAAGATTTTAGGTATACGTTGGAGGGATGCATCAAAGTTCTGCAGCTGTGTTTATAGTTTAACCACAGTGAGGACACTCACAGAGACAGAGCGGACTTTGAGAAGTTTAAAAATGTTTGTAAAACTCTGCACTCTTTGCACTGAGACACTCAAACTGCCCCCTCATCCTCATTCTCCAGCAGAGTGCAGACAGGACACAGAGGGACAGACACAGAGAGTCACTGCAAGGTCAAAAAACAAAAACAGACATTCTAAAAATTCTTGAACATTTTCAAAGCAGATAATTTTATTTCTTGCATCCAGCCTTGATTTTGCTTCAGTGTGAACCCTGTCTTTTGGCAGCCTAATTGACGGAAATACATTGTAGTGACGGAGGACTTTAATCCCTGGATGCTGCTTTCAGGTACCTCACAGAACACTAAAGTGGCTGACGAGGGATGTCTTTTTTAAAAATGTACGTGTGAATTTGGAACTCTGCGACCAGCTACATGTAGCGCTGCATAAATAAACTGTCATATCATCTGTTATAAACATTAAAATGCTGAATAACTGCCCTGATAATCAGTCAGGCTGATAATCGGTTGACCTTTAATTAAAATCAGGTGAGTTAGGGAAGCCATAAATTTGAAAATGATTAAGGCTGTGATGTCTATGTGGGATTGGGTAAAGCAAAGAAAAGATGAAAATGTGCAAAAGAAAATACTAATACACCACAAATTAAGCAGTACAAATATTTAAAAAGTTGGGTTAGAGAAACACCATACCCTACAATTAATGTATTTGAATAAAAATATAAGCAGAATTAAGCACATTCAATTTCAGATATCATGATAGGAATAGTGTTTGATGTCCAATGATATACATGCCAAATTTTGAGAAATATACAGCCATAGTTTGGCTAGGAGTTGTCTCCATTTGTGCTCAGATACAAACTTCTGGAACTGCGAAGACCTAATATGGATCTCTTTCGTTTTACAGCACTGGTTCAAACCTCAAGACAATGATGATCCTCAAGAGTTTAAGCAGTAACTTCATTACGCTGGCTCAAACTGTGTGAAAACCACTCCACTCAAGAGCTGTTCTTTTTTAGAACTCTTCATGTTTCAATGCAATGCCAACGTCTAGGCTAAAGAAAAAAATAAAGAATTGGAGGAATACTGATATTGAAAAGCTCTTTGTGGTAGTTTGACTGGCTAACGTTATGATTTTTATCTTCTCACAAACACATTTTTACAGTAACAGAGCTGAAGGAGAGAAAGAGCAGTAGCTCTCTGAGGAAATTGCCCTCCGTTCCCCTCCATCACTGCAGGTCTGCTCTCCCCTCCTCTCCTGGATGTCCGCTATTAGACACGCTCAATTGGATTCCTGTCAGATGTGCAGCCTCGTCCTGTGTCTCCTTTCTACGGGTGACTGAGCATGCTCTGTGTGTGTATGCATGTTTGCAACAAAATAAGCAGCTATCTTTACAAATAATAATATTAAAGCCAAGAGAAAATAATAAACATGCACAGTTCCAGACTGAGATAGCTACAGGCAGGGTATTGGCCTCACACACCACAGCACAAAGATGTGACTGGTGCTGAGATTTACTGTATCCATACATTCAGTGACCTGGCCTTGACTTTTCCCAGGTTGTCTGTATGATGTGACCAATTGAGTGAATGGCTGAGGGTGTAAGGTGCTTACACCTTAACCTGTCAAGGAAATAAATAGGAGTTGCCACCATATAATACTAGTTTTTTATAACCTTTGGCTTCCTCAACCTTTTGGTGACAGTCATTAAATGGAATGCAGGTGCTTACAGCATATAACTGCAAAATTCAAACTTCCACCACATTATCATTGATGATGATGATCATCATCATCATCA
Source organism: Thalassophryne amazonica (assembly GCF_902500255.1). NCBI lineage: Eukaryota > Metazoa > Chordata > Actinopteri > Batrachoidiformes > Batrachoididae > Thalassophryne > Thalassophryne amazonica. Next base: position 123,952,386 of record NC_047104.1, read on the forward strand.
ATTTTTTCTGGACCTGTGAGGGATATCCGAGTGGACACTATTCGAGAAATTAAGCTGGTTTTTGGTGAAAAGTTTAACGGCTGATGAGAGATTATGGGGTGTTTCTGTCGGTGTAAGGACTTCCCACGGAGCGGGACATCGCGCAGCGCTTCCAGGCGCCGTCGTCGGCCTGTTTCGACCTGAAAACATCCTAATTTAAGGCTTAATTCACCCAGGACGTCGTGAGAGAACAGAGAAGATTCAGAAGAGGCCGGCATGCGGACTTTATGCGGACATTCCACTGTTTAAGGACATTTTGTAATGAAAGACGTGTTGGGGCATAAGCACTGATGACTGCAGAATGGCATTCACGTCCATGTTGGAGACAGAGTGTCAGCAGTCGTTCATTGAGTGTGTCAATCATGTTAAAAAGTAATTTTGGTCATAATCATCGTGTGTGTGTGTGTGTATACACAGATTCGAAAACAAAGATAATTCCAGAAACAGGTTGAACGTAAGAAGAAAAATGAAAACATCTGGCTGTTAGTGACGACAGTCAAGCGGAAAATTCAACTGAAGTGTAAATAAAACTTCTGCCACCTCAATACTGAGCCTGCCACATAAAAAGCATAACTAATGGCACATAGGATAAAAGGGTGGAAAGTAAATGAAATTCATTGGTGTGCATAGTAGTGCATTAGCTACCATCATTGGTCACACAAACTGGCCTGCTGCACTAATCCCACTGATTAAACACGAGTTCCACAGCTCCAAAGCTACAAATATCAGAGAACGAAAAGGCCGTGAAGTTCACAGATGACATAAAGGTCTGAGTGATGATACTGGCTGAGAACGGAGAATCTGCTTTGTGTTATACCACAGAACACAGATCTAAACGTTTTACACCTCCAAAAAAGTTAATTTAGTTGTTGCAGCAACAACAACAATTCTACACTCAGACAAAAGTGTTTCACTGTGACACAAAGTGACCAATTTGGCTTTCATTTTCAACTGCGAGGTGAAGAAAGGCTGAGAATAGCTTCAAAGACAAGAAAAACTGCTGGCTGGATGTAATAAAATGAAAAGCAATAACTTCATGCTAATGATAACATGATCAACATTCATTCTGTTACACAGGACTGCTCAGTGACACCAAGAACAACTGAACATGGTAAACATAAACTGCAGTGTTGTGGTGTAACATCACAGTTGATACGTGACCCATAAGGACCACACCCCACCCAATGTGAGCCGTCGGTTAATTGGAGTTTACATACATGTGATTTTGTGTCATGGTAACTTGTTTTTAATGCGATAACTACATTCATTTTGATGCAGTTACAGTAAAAAAAAAGAAGAAAAAAATCAGGTTCAGTGCAAAAGGAATCTCAGTTCATGTTAAGAGCTGTTTTTCTGAACAGTGTCACACTCAAAGCGCATGCAAAGCTAAGGTGGCTGAAAAACCACATCTCTGGGAAATAAGTATTCCAGATAAAGCAAAAAAAAAAACTCAGGGTAACATTTTTTCCCCACATTATGCTTTGACTAGGGCTGCACAATAGGGCTGCATACTCTGTTCGCCGCTTTGAAATATTGTAGCCTTCTACCGCTACACTGATTTCCCAGGTAATTATTCATTCTTCATATTCTTACAAGTTTCAGAGCTTTCTCGGGCTGTAAGCGCAGGCGGCAAAATCCAGTCACCGGACAGGACGTGTGAAAGTGAAGACAGGCTGTGAAAAACTGGGCTGTGGAGTGCAGCTTTTCCACAAAAGCCACATTGATAAAGCCGTTGCTCACCATGTTGAGCAAAACTCTGATCGAATCCAAATAAAAGCATATTTTAATAGTTAAACCTGATTCACTTAAAGTGCGTGTCATTTCTCGTTGTCTGCGAGTTAATCAGCTAGTGCATTAACACAGGGTTTCTTAAAAATACACAAACACACCACCTCATAATTAGGCTTGGGTATCGAGAACCGGGTCTTTTCGGGTATTGTTAAGAAATTATTCGATCTACCGATAAATAGTCTTTTTGCTTAACGATTCCCTTATCGGTCCTTCAGAGTGTCCGTTGTTTTTGAGGGTGTTTGTCGGGAAAATGATCATTTCTCTATGTTGATTACAGACCCCGCAGGGGCTCTGTAATCAATCCCTTCTCGCGCCTCCACTTTGAAGTGTGAACCAATGAAGCAATGGTTCATTGGTTCACTAGCTCGTTGGTTCTTTGATTTGCTGTTCTTCAGAAGCAGCAAGTCCACTTCTTATCCCCTCTCAAAGCCATTAAAATATGTTAATCGTGAGTCACTTTTGTGTGGATTAAAGTCACTAACTGGGACTCTTGTTGCGAGAAAGAAACAAGAATCGTCCTCCGTTCCGTTGGCACAGCTCTAAACACTGTGCGGCTCTATGTCCAGACAGAGTCCACTCGGAATTAATAACTTCAAAACGAATTACCGCTATAAATAAAATGACACCTCTTTCTAAACGCTGTAATACAGACAAGAAACTACAATCGACGAAAACTTGTTATCCTCCCAAAATGAGACGTCCTGCATTCTTTGTGAATTACATCCTGATGTGCAGCGCAGCCAGCTAGCTGCAAGAGCTCAGCTCAGATGTACAGAAAGACATTCATGCCAGGAATGTCTCCAAGGAAATGCTTTTGACAAAAACTACATATTATATTTATTTCTATTTATGTCCAGAGATCAAGGATCCACCATGTAGTGTTTAAGGATCCAGTGACCAATTTCACATTTATTGACTTTAAGACTCAATAAAATGTTGACACAGAAAACCTGTAAAAGAGATATTGATAAGGGAATTGATAAGGAATTGCATCAATAAGCAGAATCGATAATGGTATTGATAAAATCTTATCAATACCCATCCCTACTCATAATGCAATAATCCATTTCAAATAATCAGTTCAGACAATCTTTCATTTAAAAGGCTTTACTTTGCTTTTATTGTGCCGCTTTGTAAAAGCTGTAGCTTCTACTACTATGCTGACTAGCTCCTAGCTCTAAGACTCCTGTGTACTTCATTTTTTTTGAAGAACAGCGGAAATTTTGACAGTGGAAATGTTATAGCGCTACATACTGGTATACAGTATGTAGCGTTCAGGCACGTTCAATATATCAAAAAAAAATCCTGCAATATATTCATATATCGCAATATATATCGCCATAGGCAAAAAAGAAAAAAATCACAATGTCAATTTTTTCCAATATCATGCAGCCCTAGCATTGACCTACACAGAGACATTACAGAGAATGTCTTCTTACACCTCCACAATATTACGAAGTTTTGAATTATTCTGTCTACGGACACAGAGACACTCATGTCTTTGTCCCGTCTCCATTAATTACCTCAATGTCCTATGTTCCATCTTACCAGTCCAACATCAGAAGTTTCCAAACGGTTTGAAATGCTGCTGCTAGAGTTCTGACGAGAAGAAAAGTTGATAATTTTACCTCATGTCTGTGTTTAGTAAGATTTTAAGGTTTTGTTATCAACATAAAAAAATCCTTCATGGACTAGCTGATCTAATTAAACCGTATATACCGGCCTGTGCTCTGCATTCTCAAGATGCAGGATTACTGTGTGTTCCAAAGGTTAAAAAGAAGTCCGCTGGTCAGAGAGATTTTTCTTAACATGCACCTGATCTGTGAAATAGTCCGCCTGTTGAGATAAAATAGTCTGATTCTCTGGAGACATTCAAATCCAGATTAAAGACCACTCTGATCTCTCATTCATATGATGAATATAGTTATGTTGTACTGAAGTACCTTTTCTCTCAATCTTAAATTATGTTACGAATGGAGCTGAACTCAGTTACATTTTAATTCTGAATTTGTTCATGAAATCTAGGGCTCCACTGTCGGCACGCACGTTAGCAACCCGTCCGTTTTTGCTGCTGTGAAATCTCAGGTGAGTTGTGAGCCTGACTGATTTTTGCCCTGTCTGAGGCGTTGTGGTCCAAGATACCGTGGGATCAACATTCTTGACAGCTGTTCATTGAAGGATTTCAACAGTGACCATCTAGTGATCCCCGTCTGAGTATGTGGTGTCTGGACCACATACCCACTGGACTTTTTATCTGCACACTTACTTCAGTCATCTCTGTTTTGTATGTTTGAGAATTCTTTGTTGTATTTTGTTTATTTGATTTTTGTTATCGTTAGCATGGACAAAGCAGTTGGTCACCCCTCTGAGTGTGGTCTGCTTGAGGTTTCTACTTCAAAAGCAAAAACAAAAACAAAAAACAAAGGATGGTGGGGGTGGGGTGTTTCCTTACCAGTGCTGCTTACATTTCTCAAGGTGATGGGTAAAGGTAAGGAAAGGACTTACCCTTGTGAAAGACCTTGGGGTGGCTAAAGTTCTAAGTTGGCACTGTATAAATAAACTGAACTGAGTGACCACCGACACTGCACTGCAATCAAGAAGGCGTTCGGCCTCGTCGATGCAGAGGAGGGAGGGGGAAGAGGAGTGGCCAAAGGGATGGAGACACACATTTTACATAAATCATTTTTTAAGTCATTTAACATGAATAAAAGCACTAATTTTTTTTTTAATCCTTAAGCATGCCTTGGTTGAGTCTTTTTTGTACTAATAAATCTATTTGTTCAAGAGCTAAAATCTTATTCGATCATTTTTAAGAGGCACATGCCACAAACACTGTTTATTATAGGGTTGTTTTTTGTTGCTAATTTTATATGTAGCTATATATTAAAACTGGTGTAATTTTCTTATTCTGATCACAAATTTATTTAGTGGAAGTGTATTTATGATTGTGAACTGCTGTCCAAAAGAAATGTCTTGTTCATCTGTAGAATAAAAGAAGTCTGGCTTCACAGTAGATTGTACACATCTTCAATAATAACTACTTGAAACCAAATTGTCTTAAGAATTGTTTTATATGTATCTACTGACATCAACTACCATCTAAATCAAAGCTGTTTTAGGTCAAAAACTGACTATAATTCTCATCTATGAAGTCTGCCTATGGTGTGAAAGAAAACCAAAACTGAAAAAAAAAAAAAAAAAATACATAGCTGATGTGACAAATGTCAACTTTGAAATGCTACACTAATCACTCAGCAATACTCAAATTTATGAGATCTAAATTTAGGGAACTATCAAAGAATTGAAATATTTCCTTACCAGTAGATAACCACACTGTGCATAACTAATTTTCGTTCACTGTATTTGTGCATTATTTCAAGTATCTCCATAGTTCTGTATTTAAAAAAATGTAACAGGAGAAGCAGAGTGATCGCACTGTCCTCCCACCCGGTCGGTATAATAAAATCACACTCGTACTAAAGTGTCGCTGTGCACACTTTCTGTCTCGTCCTACCCATCCAGCAGTTTCTAAATTCACATTCTGGATGCTAATGATCCAGGTGTCTCAGTGTGAATGTATGTGCATGTGTGGCACAAAGGTTGTCTCATGCTGACAGTGAACACAAAGACATTATCTGCACGATCCAGTTTAGTTAGCGTGACAACTGAGGACTCTCAGACACTTTGTCCAAAGGAGGATAATGTGAGGTGGATGTGTCTCCACTGACTTGCTCCTCTCTGCCGATAACGAGTAGTAGAATTAGGGAACTCAGCAGCTTGTCAGTTTGAATGTGCAGCTGAGAGCACGGACACGGATCCTGTGGCTGTAGCTGCCATATTAGGCTCTTCATGCAAGTGGCAAACAAGTTCTTTAGCCTTGTCAGTAGCTGCCAGCAAATGGCAAATTCACCATCTAATAAACTTTTTTTTGCCTACAATTCTGGGTCCAGTGTTACGTCTCCTGCATTTACTCTTTCGCAGGCTTGCTACGAACAGTACGCCACACCCTGAATGTCATTCAGTTTCCCTGTATATAACCTTTATCCACGTGTTTCACAATTTAAGCATTTTATCATTAATTGAGCTTTTATTGTGAGAGGCAACATGTCTAATCTTAGGAGACATGGGGCAACTATCGCTGTCCTATAAAAACTGCATAAAATGCCTGAAATCAACAAAGCGAGAGACGCATTTAAAACACACACACACACACACACACACACACACACACACACACACACACACACACACACACACACACACACACACACACACACACACACACACACCATGTGGCGTGTTGGGGGGAGGGGCACAATTGCATAAATTGCTTATATGCATGTACAGACATGAACACATGCGGGGCTGGACAGCCAGGTCAGAGCGCCCATAGCGTGAGGAGGCACCTCCCAGCTGCTGACCAGAGACACAAATGATTGCTCAGTGCACACAACGTGTCACAGTACAAACACAGAGACCACAGCCAGGACAAGTATATTAATAAGTACTACACTACCTACATACACAATTACATAAATAACTAAAAAATAATGATCACATAACAGAGAGTCACACAGTGTGTATGCTGAACTGACAGGAGCGTGTCCGCCGACAGCAGTTGCTGTTGAGATCTCTGGTTCTAGATGGCCCAGCTGGGGAACACGTACCATGTTTTGAAGGACATGAACTTACAACTGTTCACTATGACACGCGCGTGTCTGCTTGCTGTCCTCACGTGGACATACATAAAAACAGCTGCAGCGATCGAGCACACGGCGCGCACTGACAGGCTGCCCCCAGGCCAGATCATAACACGCAGTGGGTGATCTGAATGTTACGTCATCCACATGACGCGGTGTCTCTCCTGCGGTGCACCATCCACTGGACACGCGTGTCAATATAAACGCGTTTGTGTTTTACCATATTTTCCCAAATTATTTCCTTTGCATGAGGCAAAATGGAAAAAAAAACTACAGGTGTGGAAAAACCTCCAAACTCAACAAAACACCCACTCTCTGGGAACTTCCTATGAGATGTGAAAATTACGTCTTTCATTTGCGATCCACAAATTAAGGGTAGTTCGAACATTTTCCCATCGATTCTTGAAATACTCACAATGAACATGGTGCGGAAGTTGCTGAGATCAGTGAACAGTTCTTCCACAGAGGTCTTCTTGGGGTCAACAGCAAAGTACTCTAAAAGGTTCTGATACAGTGTCTCCATGTTGTTGTGCATAATGACCAGCTTCCCATACTGCTCTCGTGCACTCTGCCAGAAGCTGTAAGGCCTGTGGTCAAGGTCAGTATCACATCACAATAGTACAGTACACAGAGCATTGTTATTTAACAAAAAAAAAATGTTGATTCTTGTTGCTATGAACAGCTATGGCTGAAAGCACACAGTCAGAGGAGCACGAGCACAGTTTTAACAGTGTTACTTCAGTAGTGAGCCCACAGAAAATGACTCCCTGCAGACATTGTCTCATGTCTGTCTATTGGTGAAGTGTCTGATGTGGACAATTAAAAATAAATAAATAAATGCTACTCTAAAAACAGTGGCCACAATCTTTTCAGCCCGATTGTGATTAATGTGTCATGCTCAGATTTTACGTTTTGCAATTAAACCTGTAGTCCCTTTAACTCCTTTATGATTTAAGCCATAAAAAGAATTTTCATTTTATTGCTTTGTATTTAAAAGGTTCACATCACCAATATGATCAAAATATTGGAAAAGACAGAACTTTATTGATCCCTTGGGAAGACTCCCTGAGGGAAATTGAGGTTCCAGCAGCACTGTACAGCAGCACACAGGGTAAGAAGCACACAGAGTATTAAAAGTAAAAGTTTAAAAAAAAAGTTGGCAAATATAAATATAAATACACAAATATAAATACCACTGTTCCTCTCCTTCCAGTCCTCTGTCTTTCTGTTACTCCTCCTCCCCCTAAGTGAGGAGTTGTACAGTCTGATGGCCTGAGGGACAAAGGAGTTTTTCAGTCTGTTGGTCCTGCACTTGACAAGGAGCAGTCTGTGGCTGAAGAGGTAGCTGTGGTTTCTGATGACGGTGTGCAGAGGATGACTGGCATCGTCCATAATGCCCAACAGTTTGTCAAGTGTTCTCTTCTCTGCCACCGTCACCAGAGAGTCCAGAAATTCACCTTTCTGGGGGTAAATACACACACATACACACATATATAAATACACACACACACACACATA